>NC_092234.1:68624086-68631586 GCF_036320965.1 Panulirus ornatus
ATATATATATATATATATATATATATATTTCTTTTTCTTTTCTTTCAAACAATTCGCCATTTCCCGCGTTAGCGAGGTAGCGTTAAGAACAGAGAACTGGGCCTTTGAGGGAATATCCTCACCTCGCCCCCTTCTCTGTTCCTTCTTTTGGAAAATTAAGAAAAAATAATGAGAGGGGAGGATTTCCAGCCCCCCGCTCCCTCCCCTTTTAGTCGCCTTCTACGACACGCAGGGAATATTTGGGAAGTATTCTTTCTCCCCTATCCTCACGTGTCGTAGAAAGCGACTAGAGGGGACGGGAGCGGGGGGCCAGAAATCCTCCCCTCCTTGTATTCTTTTAACTTTCTAAAATGGGAAACAGAAGAATGAGTCACGCGGGGAGTGCTCATACTCCTCGAAGGCTCAGATTGGGGTGCCTAAATGTGTGTGGATGTAACCAAGATGTGAAAAAAGGAGAGATAGGTAGTATGTTTGAGGAAAGGAACCTGGATGTTTTGGCTCTGAGTGAAACGAAGCTCAAGGGTGAAGGGGAAGAGCGGTTTGGGAATGTCTTGGGAGTAAAGTCAGGGGTTAGTGAGAGGACAAGAGCAAGTGAAGGAGTAGCAGTACTCCTGAAACAGTTGTTGTGGGAGTAAGTGATAGAATGTAAGAAAGTAAATTCTCGATTAATATGGGTAACACTGAAAGTTGATGGAGAGAGATGGGTGATTATTGGTGCATATGCACCTGGGCATGAGAAGAAAGATCATGAGAGGCAAGTGTTTTGGGAGCAGCTGAATGAGTGTGTTAGTGGTTTTGATGCACGAGACCGGGTTATAGTGATGGGTGATTTGAATGCAAAGGTGAGTAATGTGGCAGTTGAGGGAATAATTGGTATACATGGGGTGTTCAGTGTTGTAAATGGAAATGGTGAAGAGCTTGTAGATTTATGTGCTGAAAAAGGACTGATGATTGGGAATACCTGGTTTAAAAAGCGAGATATACATAAGTATACTTATGTAAGTAGGAGAGATGGCCAGAGAGCGTTATTGGATTACGTGTTAATTGACAGGCGCGCGAAAGAGACACTTTTGGATGTTAATGTGCTGAGAGGTGCAACTGGAGGGATGTCTGATCATTATCTTGTGGAGGCTAAGGTGAAGATTTGTATGGGTTTTCAGAAAAAAAGAGTGAATGTTGGGGTGAAGAGGGTGGTGAGAGTAAGTGAGCTTGGGAAGGAGACTTGTGTGAGGAAGTACCAGGAGAGACTGAGTACAGAATGGAAAAAGGTGAGAACAATGGAAGTAAGGGGAGTGGGGGAGGAATGGGATGTATTTAGGGAATCAGTGATGGATTGCGCAAAAGATGCTTGTGGCATGAGAAGAATGGGAGGTGGGTTGATCAGAAAGGGTAGTGAGTGGTGGGATGAAGAAGTAAGAGTATTAGCGAAAGAGAAGAGCGAGGCATTTGGACGATTTTTACAGGGAAAAAATGCAGTTGAGTGGGAGACGTATAAAAGAAAGAGACAGGAGGTCAAGAGAAAGGTGCAAGAGGTGAAAAAAACTGCAAATGAGAGTTGGGGTGAGAGAGTATCATTAAATTTTATGGAGAATAAAAAGATGTTCTGGAAGGAGGTAAATAAAGTGCGTAAGACAAGGGAGCAAATGGGAACTTCAGTGAAGGGCGCAAATGGGGAGGTGATAACAAGTAGTGGTGATGTGAGAAGGAGATGGAGTGAGTATTTTGAAGGTTTGTTGAATGTGTTTGATGATAGAGTGGCAGATATAGGGTATTTTCGACGAGGTGGTGTGTAAAGTGAAAGGGTTAGGAAAAATGATTTGGTAAACAGAGAAGAGGTAGTAAAAGCTTTGCGGAAGATGAAAGCCGGCAAGGCAGCAGGTTTGGATGGTATTGCAGTGGAATTTATTAAAAAAGGGGGTGACTGTATTATTGACTGGTTGGTAAGGTTATTTAATATATGTATGACTCAGGGTGAGGTGCCTGAGGATTGGCGGAATGCGTGCATAGTGCCATTGTACAAAGGCAAAGGGGATAAGAGTGAGTGCTCAGATTACAGAGGTATAAGTTTGTTGAGTATTCCTGGTAAATTATATGGGAGGGTATTGATTGAGAGGGTGAAGGCATGTACAGAGTATCAGATTAGGGAAGAGCAGTGCGGTTTCAGAAGTGGTAGAGGATGTGTGGATCAGGTGTTTGCTTTGAAGAATGTATGTGAGAAATACTTAGAAAAGCAAATGGATTTGTATGTAGCATTTATGGATCTGGAGAAAGTATATGATAGAGTTGATAGAGATGCTCTGTGGAAGCTATTAAGAATATATGGTGTGGGAGGCAATTTGTTAGAAGCAGTGAAAAGTTTTTATCGAGGATGTAAGGCATGTGTACGTGTAGGAAGAGAGGAAAGTGACTGGTTCTCAGTGAATGTAGGTTTGTGGCAGGGGTGTGTGATGTCTCCATGGTTGTTTAATTTGTTTATGGACGGGGTTGTTAGGGAGGTGAATGCAAGAGTTTTGGAAAGAGGGGCAAGTATGAAGTCTGTTGGGGATGACAGAGCTTGGGAAGTGAGTCAGTTGTTGTTCGCTGATGATACAGCGCTGGTGGCTGATTCATGTGAGAAACTGCAGAAGCTGGTGACTGAGTTTGGTAAAGTGTGTGAAAGAAGAAAGTTAAGAGTAAATGTGAATAAGAGCAAGGTTATTAGGTACAGTAGGGTTGAGGGTCAAGTCAATTGGGAGGTGAGTTTGAATGGACAAAAACTGGAGGAAGTGAAGTGTTTTAGATATCTGGGAGTGGATCTGGCAGCGGATGGAACCATGGAAGCGGAAGTGGATCATAGGGTGGGGGAGGGGGCGAAAATTCTGGGAGCCTTGAAGAATGTGTGGAAGTCGAGAACATTATCTCGGAAAGCAAAAATGGGTATGTTTGAAGGAATAGTGGTTCCAACAATGTTATATGGATGCGAGGCGTGGGCTATGGATAGAGTTGTGCGCAGGAGGATGGATGTGCTGGAAATGAGATGTTTGAGGACAATGTGTGGTGCGAGGTGGTTTGATCGAGTAAGTAACGGAAGGGTGAGAGAGATGTGTGGAAATAAAAAGAGCGTGGTTGAGAGAGCAGAAGAGGGTGTTTGATATGGTTTGGGCAAATAGAGAGAATGAGTGGGGAAAGATTGACCAAGAAGATATATGTGTCGGAGGTGGAGGGAACGAGGAGAAGAGGGAGACCAAATTGGAGGTGGAAAGATGGAGTGAAAAAGATTTTGAGTGATCGGGGCCTGAACATGCAGGAGGGTGAAAGGATGGCAAGGAATAGAGTGAATTGGAGCGATGTGGTATACCGGGGTTGACGTGCTGTCAGTGGATTGAATCGGGGCATGTGAAGAGTCTGGGATAAACCATGGAAAGCTGTGTAGGTATGTATATTTGCGTGTGTGGACGAATGTATATACATGTGTATGGGGGTGGGTTGGGCCATTTCTTTCGTGTGTTTCCTTGCGCTACCTCGCAAACGCGGGAGACAGCGACAAAGCAAAAAAAAAAAAAAAAAAAAAAAAAAAAAAATATATATATATATATATATATATATATATATATATATATATATATATATATATATATATATATATATATATATATATATATATATATATATATATATATATATATATATTTATCTATCTATATATGTATATATGTATATATAATATATTCATTCTGATGCATGTCGGGCTGGATAGTGTTCTGTGATAGTATGTGACCAGACACCAAACTAGCCCGTGGCTTACCTGGAAAATCATTTAGTATCAACGGAGAGCCAGCGGGCTTAACAAGGTAGGCCCGAATGAACTGTCTGGTTGGGTTAAAGCCAATTTGGATAGACTTGATTGGTAATGCCGTGTCCTCTGAACACACAGGGGCGTCTTAGGTGTTGGAGAGATCATAGGAGATTATATATATATATATATATATATATATATATATATATATATATATATATATATATATATATATATATAAATATATATGTATATATCTTTCTTTTCTTTCAAACTATTCGGCATTTCTCGTGTGATAGCGAGGTATCATTAAGAACAGAGGACTGGGCCTTAGAGGGAATATCCTCACCTGGCCCCTTCTCTGTTCCTTCTTTTGGAAAGTTAAAAAAAAAAACAGAGGGGAGGATTTCCAGCCCCCCCCTCCCACCCCTTTTAGTTTTCTTCTACGACACGCAGGGAATACGTGGGAAGTATTCTTTCTCCCCTATCCCCAGGGATAATATATATATATATATATATATATATATATATATATATATATATATATATATATATATATATATATATATATATATATATATATATATATATATATACATATATATATATATATATATATATATATATATATATATATATATATATATATATATATATATATATATATATATATATATATATATAAATATTTATTTGTGGTTGGGGTGAAGAGGGTGGTGAGAGTAAGTGAGCTTGGGAAGGAGACTTGTGTGAGGAAGTACAAGGAGAGACTGAGTACAGAATGGAAAAAGGTGAGAACAATGGAAGTAAGGGGAGTGGGGGAGGAATGGGATATATTTAGGGAATCAGTGATGGATTGCGCAAAAGATGCTTTTGGCATGAGAAGAGTGGGAGGTGTTTTGATTAGAAAGGGTAGTGAGTGGTGGGATGAAGAAGTAAGAGTATTAGTGAAAGAGAAGAGAGAGGCATTTGGACGATTTTTGCAGGGAAAAAATGCAGTTGAGTGGGAGACGTATAAAAGAAAGAGACAGGAGGTCAAGAGAAAGGTGCAAGAGGTGAAAAAAGGGCAAATGAGAGTTGGGGTGAGAGAGTATCATTAAATTTTAGGGAGAATAAAAAGATGTTCTGGAAGGAGGTAAATGAAGTGCGTAAGACAAGGGAACAAATGGGAACTTCAGTGAAGGGCGCAAATGGGGAGGTGATAACAAGTAGTGGTGATGTGAGAAGGAGATGGAGTGATTATTTTGAAGGTTTGTTGAATGTGTTTGATGATAGAGTGGCAGATATAGGGTGTTTTGGTCGAGGTGGTGTGCAAAGTGAGAGGGTTAGGGAAAATGATTTGGTAAACAGAGAAGAGGTAGTAAAAGCTTTGCGGAAGAGGAAAGCCGGCAAGGCAGCAGGTTTGGATGGTATTACAGTGGAATTTATTAAAAAAGCGGGTGACTGTATTGTTGACTGGTTGGTAAGGTTATTTAATATATGTATGACTCACGGTGAGGTGCCTGAGGATTGGCGGAATGCGTGCATAGTGCCATTGTACAAAGGGAAAGGGGATAAGAGTGAGTGCTCAAATTACAGAGGTATAAGTTTGTTGAGTATTCCTGGTAAATTATATGGGAGGGTATTGATTAAGAGGGTGAAAGCATGTACAGAGCATCAGATTGGGGAAGAGCAGTATGGTTTCAGAAGTGGTAGAGGATGTGTGGATCAGGTGTTTGCTTTGAAGAATGTATGTGAGAAATACTTAGAAAAGCAAATGGATTTGTATGTAGCATTTATGGATCTGGAGAAGGCATATGATAGAGTTGATAGAGATGCTCTGTGGAAGGTATTAAGAATATATGGTGTGGGAGGCAATTTGTTAGAAGCAGTGAAAACTTTTTATCGAGGATGTAAGGCATGTGTACGTGTAGGAAGAGAGGAAAGTTATTGGTTCTCAGTGAATGTAGGTTTACGGCAGGGGTGTGTGATGTCTCCATGGATGTTTAATTTCTTTATGGATGGGGTTGTTAGGGAGGTGAATGCAAGAGTTTTGGAAAGAGGGGCAAGTATGAAGTCTGTTGTGGATGAGAGAGCTTGGGAAGTGAGTCAGTTGTAGTTCGCTGATGATACAGCGCTGGTGGCTGATTCATGTGAGAAACTGCAGAAGCTGGTGACTGAGTTTGGTAAAGTGTGTGGAAGAAGAAAGTTAAGAGCAAATGTGAATAAGAGCAAGGTTATTAGGTACAGTAGGGTTGAGGGTCAAGTCAATTGGGAGGTGAGTTTGAATGGAAAAAAAACTGGAGGAAGTGAAGTGTTTTATATATCTGGGTGTGGATCTGGTAGAGGATGGAACCATGGAAGCGGAAGTGGATCATAGGGTGGGGGAGGGGGCGAAAATTCTGGGAGCCTTGAAGAATGTGTGGAAGTCGAGAACATTATCTCGGAAAGCAAAAATGAGTAAGTTTGAAGGAATAGTGGTTCCAACAATGTTGTATGGTTGCGAGGCGTGGGCTATGGATAGAGTTGTGCGCAGGATGATGGATATGCTGGAAATGAGATGTTTGAGGACAATATGTGGTGTGAGGTGGTTTGATCGAGTAAGTAACATAAGGGTAAGAGAGATGTGTGGAAATAAAAAGAGCGTGGTTGAGAGAGCAGAAGAGGGTGTTTTGAAATGGTTTCGGCACATGGAGAGAATGAGTGAGGAAAGATTGACCAAGAGGATATATGTGTCGGAGGTGGAGGGAACGAGGAGAAAAGGGAGACCAAATTGGAGGTGGAAAGATGGAGTGAAAAAGATTCTGTGTGATCGGGGCCTGAACATGCAGGAGGGTGAAAGAAGTGCAAGGAATAGAGTGAATTGGAGCGATATGGTATACCGGGGTTGACGTGCTGTCAGTGGATTGAATCGGGGCATGTGAAGCGTCTGGGGTAAACCATGGAAAGCTGTGTAGGTATGTATATTTGCGTGTGTGGACGTATGTATATACATGTGTATGGGGGTGGGTTGGGCCATTTCTTTCGTGTGTTTCCTTGCACTACCTCGCAAACGCGGGAGACAGCGACAAAGTATAAAAAAAAAAAAAAAAAAAAATATATATATATATATATATATATATATATATATATATATATATATATATATATATATATATATATATATATATATATATATATATATTTATATATATATATATATACATATATATATATATATATATATATATATATATATATATATATATATATATATATATATACATATATATATATATATATATATATATATATATATATATATATATATATATATATATATATATATATATATATATATATATATATATATATATATATATATGTATATATATATATGTATATATATATACATATATACATATATATATATATATATATATATATATATATATATATATATATATATATATATATATATATATATATATATATATATATATATATATATATATATATATATATATATATATATATATATATATATATATATATATATATATATATATATATATATATATATATATATATATACATATTTATCTATCTATATATGTATATATAATATATTCATTCTGATGCATGTCGGGCTGGATAGTGTTCTGTGATAGCATGTGACCAGACACCAAACTAGCCCGTGGCTTACCTGGAAAATCATTTAGTATCAACGGAGAGCCAGCGAGCTTAACAAGGTAGGCCCGAATGAA
>NC_092234.1:68634086-68729086 GCF_036320965.1 Panulirus ornatus
AAGGGAAGGGAGCGGGGGGCTGGAAGTCCTCCCCTCTCGTTTTTTTTTTTTTCTTAATTTTCCAAAAGAGGGAACGGAAAAGGGGGCCAGGTGAGGATGTTCCCTCACGGGTCCAGTCCTCTGTTCTTGACGCTACCTCGCTGATGCGGGAGGTGGCATTTGGACGATTTTTGCAGGGAAAAAATGCAATTGAGTGGGAGAAGTATAAAAGAAAGAGACAGGAGGTCAAGAGAAAGGTGCAAGAGGTGAAAAAAAGGGCAAATGAGAGTTGGGGTGAGAGAGCTATCAGTAAATTTTAGGGAGAATAAAAAGATGTTCTGGAAGGAGGTAAATAAGGTGCGTAAGACAAGGGAGCAAATGGGAACTTCAGTGAAGGGCGCAAATGGGGAGGTGATAACAAGTAGCGGTGATGTGAGAAGGAGATGGAATGAGTATTTTGAAGGTTTGTTGAATGTGTCTGATGACAGAGTGGCAGATATAGGGTGTTTTGGTCGAGGTGGTGTGCAAAGTGAGAGGGTTAGGGAAAATGATTTGGTAAACAGAGAAGAGGTAGGAAAAGCTTTGCGGAAGATGAAAGCCGGCAAGGCAGCAGGTTTGGATGTATTGCAGTGGAATTGATTAAAAAAGGGGGTGACTGTATTGTTGACTGGTTGGTAAGGTTATTTAATGTATGTATGACTCATGGTGAGGTGCCTGAGGATTGGCGGAATGCGTGCATAGTGCCATTGTAAAAAGGCAAAGGGGATAAGAGTGAGTGCTCAAATTACAGAGGTATAAGTTTGTTGAGTATTCCTGGTAAATTATATGGGAGGGTATTGATTGAGAGGGTGAAGGCATGTACAGAGCATCAGATTGGGGAAGAGCAGTGTGGTTTCAGAAGTGGTAGAGGATGTGTGGATCAGGTGTTTGCTTTGAAGAATGTATGTGAGAAATACTTAGAAAAGCAAATGGATTTGTATGTAGCATTTATGGATCTGGAGAAGGCATATGATAGAGTTGATAGAGATGCTCTGTGGAAGGTATTAAGAATATATGGTGTGGGAGGCAAGTTGTTAGAAGCAGTGAAAAGTTTTTATCGAGGATGTAAGGCATGTGTACGTGTAGGAAGAGAGGAAAGTGATTGGTTCTCAGTGAATGTAGGTTTGCGGCAGGGGTGTGTGATGTCTCCATGGTTGTTTAATTTGTTTATGGATGGGGTTGTTAGGGAGGTAAATGCAAGAGTCTTGGAAAGAGGGGCAAGTATGAAGTCTGTTGGGGATGAGAGAGCTTGGGAAGTGAGTCAGTTGTTGTTCGCTGATGATACAGCGCTGGTGGCTGATTCATGTGAGAAACTGCAGAAGCTGGTGACTGAGTTTGGTAAAGTGTGTGGAAGAAGAAAGTTAAGAGTAAATGTGAATAAGAGCAAGGTTATTAGATACAGTAGGGTTGAGGGTCAAGTCAATTGGGAGGTGAGTTTGAATGGAGAAAAACTGGAGGAAGTGAAGTGTTTTAGATATCTGGGAGTGGATCTGGCAGCGGATGGAACCATGGAAGCGGAAGTGGATCATAGGGTGGGGGAGGGGGCGAAAAGTTTGGGAGCCTTGAAGAATGTGTGGAAGTCGAGAACATTATCTCGGAAAGCAAAAATGAGTATGTTTGAAGGAATAGTGGTTCCAACAATGTTGTATGGTTGCGAGGCGTGGGCTATGGATAGAGTTGTGCGCAGGAGGATGGATATGCTGGAAATGAGATGTTTGAGGACAATGTGTGGTGTGAGGTGGTTTGATCGAGTGAGTAACGTAAGGGTAAGAGAGATGTGTGGAAATAAAAAGAGCGTGGTTGAGAGAGCAGAAGAGGGTGTTTTGAAGTGGTTTGGGCACATGGAGAGAATGAGTGAGGAAAGATTGACCAAGAGGATATATGTGTCGGAGGTGGAGGGAACGAGGAGAAGAGGGAGACCAAATTGGAGGTGGAAAGATGGAGTGAAAAAGATTTTGTGTGATCGGGGCCTCAACATGCAGGAGGGTGAAAGGAGGGCAAGGAATAGAGTGAATTGGAGCGATGTGGTATACCGGGGTTGACGTGCTGTCAGTGGATTGAATCAAGGCATGTGAAGCGTCTGGGATAAACCATGGAAAGCTGTGTAGGTATGTATATTTGCGTGTGTGGACGTATGTATATACATGTGTATGGGGGGAGTTGGGCCATTTCTTTCGTCTGTTTCCTTGCGCTACCTCGCAAACGCGGGAGACAGCGACAAAGTATAATAAAAAATAAGAAAATAATATATATATATATCTTCTTTCGCAAACTTTACCAAACTCAGTCACCAGCTTCTGCAGATTTCTCACATGAATCAGCCACCAGCGCTGTATCATCAGCGAACAACAACTGTCTCACTTCCCAAGCTCTCTCATCCACAACAGAGTTCATACTTGCCCCTCTTTCCAAAACTCTTGCATTCACCTCCCTAACAACCCCATCCATAAACAAATTAAACAACCATGGAGACATCACACACCCCTGTCGCAAACCTACATTCACTGAGAACCAATCACTTTCCTCTCTTCCTACACGTACACATGCCTTACATCCTCGATAAAAACTTTTCACTGCTTCTAACAACTTGCCTCCCACACCATATATTCTTAATACCTTCCACAGAGCATCTCTATCAGCTCTATCATATGCCTTCTCCAGATCCATAAATGCTACATACAAATCCATTTGCTTTTCTAGGTATTTTCATTCTAGGTATTTACATTCTTCAAAGCAAACACCCGATCCACACATCCTCTACCACTTCTGAAACCACACTGCTCTTCCCGAATCTGATGCTCTGTACATGCCTTCACCCTCTCAATCAATACCCTCCCATATAATTTACCAGGAATACTCAACAAATTTATACCTCTGTAATTAGAACACTCACTCTTATCCCATTTGCCTTTGTACAATGGCACTATGCACGCATTCTGTCAATCCTCAGGCACCTCACCATGAATCATACATACATTAAATAACCTTACCAACCAGTCAACAATACAGTCACCCACTTTTTTAATAAATTCCACTGCAATACTATCCAAACCTGCTGCCTTGCCGGCTTTCATCTTCCGCAAAGCTTTTACTACCTCTTCTCTGTTTACCAAATCATTTAAGTTAAGAGTAAATGTCAATAAGAGCAAGGTTATTAGGTATAGTAGGGTTGAGGGTCAAGTCAATTGGGAAGTAAGTGTGAATGGAGAAAAACTGGAGGAAGTAAAGTGTTTTAGATATCTGGGAGTGGATCTGGCAGCGGATGGAACCATGGAAGCGGAAGTGAATCATAGGGTGGGGGAGGTGGCGAAAATCCTGGGAGCCTTGAAGAATGTGTGGAAGTCGAGAACATTATCTCGGAAAGCAAAAATGGCTATGTTTGAAGGAATAGTGGTTCCATCAATGTTGTATGGTTGCGAGGCGTGGGCTATGGATAGAGTTGTGCGCAGGAGGGTGGATGTGCTGGAAATGAGATGTTTGAGGACAGTGTGTGGTGTGAGGTGGTTTGATCGAGTAAGTAATGTAAGGGTAAGAGAGATTTGTGGAAATAAAAAGAGCGTGGCTGAGAGAGCAGAAGAGGGTGTTTTGAAATGGTTTGGGCACATGGAGAGAATGAGTGAGGAAAGATTGACCAAGAGGATATATGTGTTGGAGGTGGAGGGAACGAGGAGAAGTGGAAGACCAAATTGGAGGTGGAAAGATGGAGTGATAAAGATTTTGAGTGATCGGGGCCTGAACATGCAGGAAGGTGAAAGGAGGGCAAGGAATAGAGTGAATTGGATCGATGTGGTATACCTGGGGTTGACGTGCTGTCAGTGGATTGAATCAAGGCATGTGAAGCGTGTGGGGTAAACCATTGAAAGTTGTGTGGGGCCTGGATGTGGAAAGGGAGCTGTGGTTTCGGGCATTATTGCATGACAGCTAGAGACTGAGTGTGAACGAATGGGGCCTTTGTTGTCTTTTCCTAGTGCTTCCTCGCACAATTGAGGGGGGAGGGGGATGGTATTCCATGTGTGGCGAGGTGGCTATGGGAATAAATAAAGGCAGACAGTGTGAAATGTGTGCATGGGTATATATGTATGTGTCTGTTTGTGTATATATATGTGTACATTGAGATGTATAGGTATGTATAGTTGCATGTGTGGACGTGTATGTATATAAATTGTGTATAAATTGTATATATATATATATATATATATATATATATATATATATATATATATATATATATATATATATATATATATATATATATATATATAGGTCGGTCTGCAGGCATCATTTTTCAAGAAATTATGTGACTGGACAGACGACATTCTCCAAACTGCAACAGGATGCTTGCGTAGACCAAAAATAGACAGTATTATATGCTGTGACACAGGTGGAACCTTTGCCGACAACCTCAACTGACCGCTATCCCTCTGACAGTTTCATTCGGATCTCACCGCTCCATATCTCCAGCTTGTAACCTTGCTGTCTCCCCTGAATTGGATGGTCTTGTGTCGACACCTGGATGTGATGGCCCTGAGTCTCTTTCTGCATGATTGTCATGCATCTCCTAGATGTGATAGTCTACTGTTTCCCCTGCATATGATGATCGTGCATCTGTATTCGACCATGATATGCCACCTGTCTTGGACCATCATGTTATGTGTTTACCTACCCATCGTGTAAATGGTAAAGCAAGTCCAAGAAATCCTGAGTCACCTCCCACCTTCTGTAGTCCAAGCTGCACATCAGGAAGTCATTGGCAGAAACCAAGTCATTAAAGAAGGCCTGTTGAAGAATGACGTCGCCAGCGACAGGAGTGTCTCTCGCGACCGTTCCTTGTCGAATTTCTGATTGTTGTGCTGTATGGCCTTCGCTTAAGCTGTCTGCTCGCCTAATCAAAACGCGTGTAGTGACAACTGATATATATATATATATATATATATATATATATATATATATATATATATATATATATATATATATATATATATATATATAGTGAAATTGGAAAAGAATGTAGCTTAGACATTGAAGCTTATTCTTTCATTGAAATGTGAACAAATGGAGAATTTTTCAAAGTGATAGAGATGGAAAGCAAAATGGTGTTTTTCATGAATGTACTAGAAAACTTGAGATCCAGATAAACTTTTGGTCTGTCAAGACTTTATTATGGCGGATGACCAACTACCTACCATCATGTATCCAAGATATGGTTGTACTTTGTGTAGTGAAGACAACTGAGAAACATCATAAGCCAATATTCCAGTTTCATGATAAGAGAAGAAGTGGACCAAGCAGTATGATACTGTGGTTAAATTGATGAAAACTACTATTGACGTTTGTGTGAATAAATTATACATTTCCCTTTTCCATAGCCAGAGTTTGAACCATTATGTGACAATCATTTTTCATTTCATTTCAAACTAGAAGTTTCAGGTTTCTAAATTATTTCTTACATTTTTCATATCTTTTTTTCTTTTAAACTATTTGCCATTTCCCGCGTTAGCGAGGTAGCGTTAAGAACAGAGGACTGGGCCTTTTTTGGAATATCCTCACCTGGCCCCCTCTGTTCCTTCCTTTGGAAAAAAAAAAAAAATGAGAGGGGAGGATTTCCAGCCCCCCGCTCCCTCCCCTTTTAGTCGCCTTCTACGACACGCAGGGAATACGTGGGAAGTATTCTTAGTCCCCTATCCCCAGGGGATATATATATATATATTTTTCATATATATATATATATATATATATATGAATATATATATATCCCTGGGGATAGGGGATGAAGAATACTTCCCACGTATTCCCTGCGTGTCGTAGAAGGCGACTAAAAGGGGAGGGAGCGGGAGGCTGGAAATCCTCAACTCTCGTTTTTTTTTTTTTCCAAAGGAAGGAACAGAGGGGGCCAGGTGAGGATATTCCACAAAGGCCCAGTCCTCTGTTCTTAACGCTACCTCGCTAATGAGGGAAATGGCGGATAGTTTAAAAGAAAAGAAAAAAGAATATATATATATATATATATATATATATATATATATATATATATATATATATATATATATATATATATATATATATATATATATATATATATATATATATATATATATATATATATATATATATATATATATATTATCCCTGGGGATAGGGGGGAAAGAATACTTCCCACGCATTCCTCACGTGTCGTATAAGGCGACTAAAGGAGACGGAAGCGGGGAGCCAGAAATCCTCCCCTCCTTGTATTCTAACTTTCTAAAAATGGGAAACAGAAGGAGTCACGCGGGGAGTGCTCATCCTCCTCGAAGGCTCAGAATGGGGTGTCTAAATGTGTGTGGATGTAACCAAGATGTGAAAAAAGGAGAGATAGGTAGTATGTTTGAGGAAAGGAACCTGGATGTTTTGGCTCTGAGTGAAACGAAGATCAAGGGTAAAGGGGGAGAGTGGTTTGGGAATGTCTTGGGAGTAAAGTCAGGGGTTAGTGAGAGGACAAGAGCAAGGGAAGGAGTAGCACTACTCCTGAATCAGGAGTTGTGGGGGTATGTGATAGAGCGTAAGAAAATAAATTCTAGTTTAATATGGGTAAAACTAAAAGTTGATGGAGAGAGATGGGTGATTATTGGTGTAAATGCACCTGGGCATGAGAAGAAAGATCATGAGAGGCAAGTGTTTTGGGAGCAGTTGAATGAGTGTGTTAGTGGTTTTGATGCACAAGACCGGGTTATAGTGATGGGGGATTTGAATGCAAAGGTGAGTAATGTGGCAGTTGAGGGAATAATTGGTATACATGGGGTGTTCAGTGTTGTAAATTGAAATGGTGAAAAGCTTGTAGATTTATGTGCTGAAAAAGGACTGGTGATTGGGAATACCTGGTTTAAAAAGCGAGATATACATAAGTATACTTATGTAAGTAGGAGGGATGGCCAGAGAGCGTTATTGGATTACATGTTAATTGACAGGCGCGCGAAAGAGAGACTTTTGGATGTTGATGTGCTGAGAGGTGCAACTGGAGGGATGTCTGATCATTATCTTCTGGAGGCGAAGGTGAAGATTTCTATGGGTTTTCAGAAAAGAAGAGAGAATGTTGGGTTGAAGAAGGTAGTGAGAGTAAGTGAGCTTGGGAAGGAGACTTGTGTGAGGAAGTACCAGGAGAGACTGAGTGCAGAATGGAAGAAGGTGAGAACAAAGGAGGTAAGGGGATTGGGTAGGAATGGGATGTATTTAGGGAAGCAGTGATGGCTTGCGCAAAAGATGCTTGTGGCATGAGAAGCGTGGGAGGTGGGTTGATTAGAAAGGGTAGTGAGTGGTGGGATGAAGAGGTAAGATTATTGGTGAAAGAAAAGAGAGAGGCATTTGGACGATTTTAGCAGGGAAAAAATGCAAATGAGTGGGAGAGGTATAAAAGAAGAGACAGGAGGTCAAGAGAAAGGTGCAAGAGGTGAAAAAGAGGGCAAATGAGAGTTGGGTTGAGAGAGTATCACTGAATTTTAGGGAGAATAAAAAGATGTTCTGGAAGGAGGTAAATAAAGTGCGTAAGACAATGGAGCAAATGGGAACTTCAGTGAAGGGGGCTAATGGGGAGGTAATAACAAGTAGTAGTAATATGAGAAGGAGATGGAGTGAGTATTTTGAAGGTTTGTTGAATGTGTTTGATGATAGAGTGGCAGATATAGGGTGTTTTGGTCGAGGTGGTGTGCAAAGTGAGAGGGTTAGGGTAAATGATTTGGTAAACAGAGAAGATAGAAGCCGGCAAGGCAGCAGGTTTGGATGGTATTGCAGTGGAATTTATTAAAAAAGGGGGTGACTGTATTGTTGACTGGTTGGTAAGGTTATTTAATGTATGTATGATTCATGGTGAGGTGCCTGAGGATTGGCGGAATGCTTGCATAGTGCCTTTGTACAAAGGCAAAGGGGATAAGAGTGAGTGGTCAAATTACAGAGGTCTAAGTTTGTTGAATATTCCTGGTAAATTATATGGGGAGGGTATTGATTGAGAGGGTGAAGGCATGTACAGAGCATCAGAGGGGAAGAGCAGTGTGGTTTCAGAAGTGGTAGAGGATGTGTGCATCAGGTGTTTGCTTTGAAGGATGTATGTGAGAAATACTTAGAAAAGCAAATGGATTTGTATTTAGCATTTATGGATCTGGAGAAGGTATATGATAGAGTTGATAGAGGTACTCTTTGGAAGGTACTAAGAATATATGGTGTGGGAGGCAAGTTGTTAGAAGCAGTGAAGTTTATATCGAGGATGTAAGGCATGTGTATGTGTAGGAAGAGATGAAAGTGATTGGTTCTCAGTGAATGTAGGTTTGCGGCAGTGATGTGTGATGTCTTCATGGTTGTTTAATTTGTTTATGGATGTGGTTGTTAGGGAGGTGAATGCAATACTTTTGGAAAGAGGGGCAAGTATGCAGTCTGTTGTGGAAGAGAGAGCTTGGGAAGTGAGTCAGTTGTTGTTCGCTGATGATACAGCGCTGGTTGCTGATATATATGAGAAACTGCAGAAGCTGGTGACTGAGTTTGGTAAAGTGTGTAAAAGAAGAAAGTTAAGAGTAAATGTGAATAAGAACAAGGTTATTAGGTACAGTAGGGTTGAGGGTCAAGTGAATTGGGAGGTAAGTTTGAATGGAGAAAAACTGGAGGAAGTAAAGTGTTTTAGATATTTGGGAGTGGATCTGGCAGCTGATGGAACCATGGAAGCGGAAGTTAATCATAGGTTGGGGGAGGGGGCGAAAATCCTGGGGGCCTTGAATAATGTGTGGAATTCGAGAACATTATTTCCGAAAGCAAAAATGGGTATGTTTGAAGGAATAGTGGTTGCAACAATGTTGTATGGTTGCGAAGCGTGGGCTATGGGTAGAGTTGTGCGCAGGAGGATGGATATGCTGGAAATGAGATGTTTGAGGACAATATGTGGTTTGATCGAGTAAGTAATGTAAGGGTAAGAGAGATGTGTGGAAATAAAAAGAGCGTGGATGAGAGAGAAGAAGAGGGTGTTTTGATATGGTTTGGGCACATGGAGAGAATGAGTGAGGAAAGATTTAGCAAGAAGATATATGTGTCGGAGGTGAAGGGAACGAGAAGTGGGAGACCAAATTGGAGGTGGAAAGATGAAGTGAAAAAGATTTTGAGTGATCGGGGCCTGAACATGCAGGAGGGTGAAAGGAGGGCAAGGAATAGAGTGAATTGGATCGATGTGGTATACCGGGGTCGAAGTGCTGTCAGTGGATTGAATCAGGGCATGTGAAGCGCCTGGGGTAAACCATGGAAAGTTGTGCGTGGCCTGGATGTGGAGAGGGAGCTGTGGTTTCGGGCATTATTGTATGACAGCTAGAGACTGAGTGTGAACTAATGGGGCCTTTTTTGCCTTTTCCTAGCGCTACCTCGCACACATGAGGGGGGTAGGGGCTGTTATTTCCATGTGTGGCGAGGTGGCGATGGGAATGAATAAAGGCAGACAGTGTGAATTGTGTGCATGTGTATATATGTATATGTCTGTGTGTGTATATATCTATGTGTACATTGAGATGTATGGGTACGTATATTTGCGTGTGTGGACGTGTATGTATATACATGTTTATGGGGGTGGGTTGAGCCATTTCTTTCGTCTGTTTCGTTGCGCTCCCTCGGAAACGCGGGAGACAGCGACAAAGCAAAATATATAAATAAAATAATATATATATATATATATATATATATATATATATATATATATATATATATATATATATATATATATATATATATATATATATATATATATATATATATATATATATATATATATATATATATATATATATATATTCCTATGAGTCCACGGGGAAAATGAAACATGAAAAGTTCCAAAGTGCACTTTCGTGTAATAATCACATCATCAGTGGAGACACAAGAGAGAAATATAACAGTCAGTTGATATACATCGAAGAGTCGAAGCTAGGACGCCATTTGGTAAACATGCGATTGTCCATATATTTTTTTTTTTTTTTTCAAAAGAAGGAACAGAGTGGGGCCAGGTGAGGATATTCCAAAAAGGCCCAGTCCTCTGTTCTTAACGCTACCTCGCTAATGCGGGAAATGGCGAATAGTTTAAAAAAAAAAAAATATATATATATATATATATATATATATATATATATATATATATATATATATATATATATATATATATATATATATATATATATATATATATATATATATGTATGTATATATATATATATATATATATATATATATATATATATATATATATATATATATATATATATATATATATATATATATATATATATATATATCCCTGGGGATAGGGGAGAAAGAATACTTCCCACGTATTCCCTGCGTGTCGTAGAAGGCGACTAAAAGGGAAGGGAGCGGGGGGCTGGAAATCCTCCCCGCTCGTTTTTTTTTTTTTTTTTTTCAATTTTCCAAAAGAAGGAACAGAGAAGGGGGCCAGGTGAGAATATTCCCTCAAAGGCCCAGTCCTCTGTTCTTAACGCTACCTCGCTATCGCGGGAAATGGCGAATAGTATGAAAAAAAAAAAAAGAAAAAAAAAAAAAAAAATATATATATATATATATATATATATATATATATATATATATATATATATATATATAATCTTATTATACTTTGCCGCTGTCTCCCGCGTTATCGACGTAGCACAAGGACACAGACGAAAGAATGGCCCAACTCACCCACATACACATGTATATACACAAACGCCCATAGAAGCACATCTACAAGCTATACATTTCAACGTATATATACATATACATAGACATATACATATATACAAATGTATATATTAATACATGCTACCTTCAGTCCATTCTCGCTGCCACCCCGCCACCCCTGCGTGCGTGCGAGGTGGTGCTAGCTAAAAAAGACAAGAAAGGCCACACTCGTTCACACTTAGTCTCTAGCTGTCATGTCTAATGCACCGAAACCACGGCTCCCTTTCCATATCCATGCCCCACAAAACTTTCCATGGTTTACCCCAGGCGCTTCACATGCCCTAGTTCAATCCACTGACAGCAAGTCGACCCTGGTATACCACATCGTTCCAATTCAGTCTATTCCTTACACGCCTTTCACCCACCTGTATGTTCAGGCCCCGATCGCTCAAAATCTTTTTCACTCCATCCTTCAACCTCCAATGTGGTCTTCCACTTCTCCTCATTCCCTCCACCTCCGACACATATATCCTCTTTGTCAATATTTCCTAACTCATTCTCTCTATGTGACCAAACCATTTCAAAACACCCTCTTCTGCTCTCTCAACCACACTCTTTTTATTACCACACATCTCTCTTACCCTTTTATTACTTACCTGATCAAACCAACTCACACCACATATTGTCCTCAAACATCTCATTTCCAACACATCCACCCTCCTTCGCACAACCTTACCTATGGCCCATACTTCAAAACCATTCAACTTTGTTGGAACCACTATTCCTTCAAACAAACCCATTTTTCTCTCCGAGATAACGTTCTCGCCTTCCACGCATTCTTCAACTCTCCCAGAACTTTAACCCCCTCCCCCACCACGAGACTCACTTCGCTTCCATGGTTCCATCCGCTGCCAAATCCACTCCCATATATATAAACACTTCACTTCCTCGATTTTTTCTCCATTCAAACTTACCTCCCAATTGACTTTTCCCTCAACCATACTGACCCTACCCTTGCTCTTATTCATATTTACGCTACGCTTTCTTCTTTCACACACTTTAACAAACTCAGTCACTAACTTCTGCAGTTTCCCACCGGAATCAGCCTCCAGCGCTGTATCATCAGCGAACAACAACTTACTCACTTCCCAAGCCCTCTCATCCACAACATACTGCATACTTGTCCCTCTCTCCAAAACTCTTGCATTCCCTTTACTAACAAACCCATTCATAAACAAGCATTGAGACATCACGCACCACTGCCGCAGAGCGACATTCACTGGGAACCAGTCACTTTCCTCTATTTCTACTCGGACATATGCCTTACTTTCTCGATAAAAACATTTCACTGTTTCTAGTAACTTTCCTCTCACAACAAATATTCTTAATACCTTCCACAGAGCATCTCTATCAAGTTTATCATATGTCTTCTCCAGATCCATAGATACTACATGCAAATCCATCTGTTTTTTAAGTATTCCTCACTTACATTTTTCAAAGCAAACACCTGATCCACACATCCTCTAACACTTCTGAATCCACACTGCGCTTTCCCAGTCTGATGCTCTGTACATGCCTTGACCCTCTCAATCAATACCCTCCCATATAATTTCCCTGGAATACTCAACAATGGCACTATGCATTCATTTCGACAATCCTCAGGCAACTTCACCATGAACCATACATACATTGAATCTCTTCACCAACCAGTTAACAACACAGTCACCCCATTTTCTAATAAAGTCCACAGCAGTACCATCCAAACCCGCCGCCTTCCCGGTTTCATCTTCCGCAAAGCTTTCACTGCTTCATCTCTGTTCACCAAATCATTCCCCCTGACCCTCTCACTTCACACACCAACTCGACCAAAACACATTTCCCTATTAGGGGCGATCATAGCCTACCGGTAGCGCTCCCGCCTGTTGCACAGGGGTTCCAGGTTCGATCCTGGCTGTTAGAGGTTTATAAGATATATATACATATATATATATATATATATATATATATATATATATATATATATATATATAGATTATTTCTATTATCATTATCATTATTGTTATCATCTTAACTTGTCACTGTCTCCCACGTTAGCTAGGTAGCGCAAGGAAACAGACGAAAGAATGACCCAACCCACCCACATACACAGGTATAAACCTAAACGTCAAAACATGCAAATATACATTCCTATACATCTCAACGTATACATATATATATACAAACAGCCATATACATGTATACACATACACAGGTATATACCTAAACGTCAAAACATGCAAATATACATTCCTATACATCTCAACGTATACATATATATATACAAACAGCCATATACATGTATACACATGTACATAATTCATACTCTCTGCCTTTATTCATTTCCATCGCCATCCCTCCCCCCCCCCCCCCCCCCCCCGCCCACACGAAATAACAGCCCCCTCCCCCCGCATGTGCGTGAGGTATCGCTAGGAAAAGACAACAAAGGCCACATTCGTTCACACTCAGTCTCTAGCTGTCATGTATAATACACCGAAACCATAACTCACCTTCCACATCCAGGCCACAGAGAGCTTTCCATGGTTTACCCCAGACTCTTCACATGCCCTGGTTAAATCCATTGACAGCACGTCGACCACGGTATACCAAATCGTTCCAATTCACTCTATTCCTTACACGCCTTTCACCCTCCTGCATGTTCAGGCACCGATCACTGAAATCTTTTTCACTCTATCTTCCACCTACAATTTGGTCTCCCACTTCTCCTCGTTCCCTCCACCTCTGACACATATATCCTCTTGGTCAATATTTCCTCACTCATTCTCTCCATGTGACTAAACCATTTCAAAACACACTCTTATGCTCTCTCAACCACACTCTTTTTATTACCACACATCTCTCTTACCCTATCATTACTTACTCGATCAAACCACCGCACACCACATATTGTCCTCAAACATCTCATTTCTAGCATATCCACCATCCTCCGCACAACTCTATCTATAGCCCACGCCTCGAAACCATATAACATTGTTGGAGCCAATATTTCTTCAAACATACCCATTTTTGCTTTCCGAGATAATGTTCTCGACTTCCACACATTCTTTAACGCTCCCAGAACTTTCACCCCCTCCCCCAACCTATGATTCACTTCCGCTTCCATGGTTCCATCCGCTGCCAAATCCACTCCCAGATATCTAAAACACTTCACTTCCCCCAGTTTTTCTCCAATCAAACTTACGTCCCAATTGACTTGTCCCTCATCCCTACTGTACCTAATAACATTGCTCTTATTAACATTTACTCTCAGCTTTCTTCTTTCACACACTTTACCAAACTCAGTCACCAGCTTCTGCATTTTCTCCACCCGAATCAGCCACCAGCGCTGTATCATCAGCGAACAACAACTAACTCACTTCCCAAGCTCTCTCATCCACAACAGATTGCATACTTGCCCCTCTTTCCAAAACTCTTACATTCACCTCCCTAACAACCCCATCCATAAACAAATTAAACAACCATGGAGACATCACGCAGCCCTGCCGTAAACCAACATTTGCTGAGAACCAATCACTTTCCTCTCTTCCTACACATACACATGCCTTGCATTCTCGATAAAAACTTTTCACTGCTTCTAACAACTTGCCTCCCACACCATATATTCTTAATACCTTCCACAGAGCATCTCTATCAACTCCATCATATGCCTTCTCCAGATCCATAAATGCTACATACAAATCCATTTGCTTTTCTAAGTATTTCTCACATTCTTCAATGCAAACACCTGATCCACACATCCTTACCACTTCTGAAATCACACTGCCCTTCCCAAGTCTGATGCGCTATACATGCCTTCACCCACTCAATCAATACCCTCCCATATAATTTACCAGGAATACTCAACAAACTTATACCTCTGTAATTTGAGAACTCACTTTTATCCCCTTTCCCTTTGTACAATGGCTCAATGCAAGCATTCCACCAATCCTCAGGCACCTCACCGTGTCATATATACATTAGATAACCTTACCAACCAGTCAACAATACAGTCACCCCCTTTTTGATAAATTCCACAGCAATACCATCCAAACCCGCTGCCTTGCCGGCTTTCATCTTCCACAAACCTTTTACTACCTCATCTCAGTTTCCCATATCATTCTCCCTAACCCTCTCACTTTGCACCACCTCGACCAAAACACCCTATATCTGCCACTCTATCATCAAACACATTCAACAAACCTTCAAAATACTCACTCCATCTCCTTCTCACACCACCACTACTTGTTATTACCTCCCCATTAGCCCCCTTCACTGAAGCTCCCATTTGTTCCCTTGTCTTACGCACTTTATTTACCTCATTCCAAAACATCTTTATCTTCTCCTTAGAATTTAATGATACTCTTTCACCCCAACCCTCATTTGCTCTCTTTTTCAACTCTTGCACCTTTCTCTTGACCTCCTGCCTTTTTCTTTTATACATTTCCCAGTCATTTGCATTATTTTCCAGCAAAAATCGTCCAAAAGCCTCTCCCTTCTCTTTCACTAATACTCTTACTTCTTACTTCTTACTCTTACATCACCACTACTTGTTATTACCTCCCCATTAGACCCCTAGAATTTAATGATACTCTGTCACCCCAACCCTCATTTGCCCTCTTTTCCACCTCTAGCACCTTTCTCTTGACCTCCTGCCTCTTTCTTTTATACATTTCCCAGTCATTTGCATTATTTCCCAGCAAAAATCGTCCAAAAGCCTCTCTCTTCTCTTTCACTAATAATCTTACTACTTCATCCTACCACTCACTACCCTATCTAATCTGCCCACCTCCCAAGCTTCTCATTCCACAAGCATCTTTTGCGCAAGCCATCACTGCTTCCCTAAATACATGCCATTCCTCCCCCACTCCCTTTACCTCCTTTGTTCTCACCTTTTTTCATTCTGTACTCAGTCTCTCCTGGTACTTCCTCACACAAGTCTCCTTCCCAAGCTGACTTACTCTCACCACTTTCTTCATCCAAACATTCTCTCCTCTTTTCTGAAAACCTCTACAAATCCTCACCTTCGCCTCCACAAGGTAATGATCAGACATCCCTCCAGTTGCACCTCTCAGCACATTAACATCCAAAAGTCTCTCTTTCGTACGCCTATCAATTAACACGTAATCCAATAACGCTCCTGACCATCTCTCCTACTTACATATGCATACTTATGCATATCTCTCTTTTAAAACCAGGTATTCCCAATCACCAGTCCTTTTTCAGTACATAAATCTACAAGCTCTTCACCATTTCCATTTACAACACTGAACACCCTATGTACACCAATTATTCCCTCAACTGCCACATTATTCACCTTTGCATTCAAATCATCCATCACTATACCCCGGTCTCGTGCATCAAAACTACTAACACACTCACTCAGCTGCTCCCAAAACACTTGCCTCTCATGATCTTTCTTCTCATGCCTAGGTGCATTTGCACCAATAATCACCCATCTCTCTCCATTCACTTTCAGTTTTACCCATATCAATGTAGAGTTTACTTTCTTACACTCTATCACATACTCCCACCACTCCTGTTTCAGGAGCAGTGCTACTCCTTCCCTTGCTCTTGTCCTCTCACTAACCCCTGACTTTACTCCCAAGACATTCCCAAACCACTCTTCCCCTTTACCCTTGAACTTCTTTTCACTTTGAGCCAGAACATCAAGGTTCCTTTCCTCAAATATACCACCTATCTCTCCTTTTATCTCATCTTGGTTACATCCACACACATTTAGACACCCCAATCTTAGCTTACGAGGAGGATGAGCACTCCCCGCGTGACTCCTCCTTCTGTTTTCCATTTTAGGAAGTTGAAATACAAGGAGGGGAGGGTTTCCAGCACCCTGCTCCCGTCCCCTTTAGTCGCCTTATACGACACGTGAGGAATGCGTGGGAAGTATTCTTCCTCCCCTATCCCCAAGTACATATATATATATATATATATATATATATATATATATATATATATATATATATATATATATATATATATATATATATATATATATATATATACATATATATATAAGGGAACATACATATATATATATATATATATATATATATATATATATATATATATATATATATATATATATATATATATATATATATATATATATATATGGTTGTTTAATTTGTTTATGGATGGGGTTGTTAGGGAGGTGAATGCAAGAGTTTTGGAAAGAGGGGCAAGTATGAAGTCTGTTGGGGATGAGAGAGCGGGGAAGTGAGTCAGTTGTTGTTCGCTGATGATACAGCGCTGGTGGCTGATTCATGTGAGAAACTGCAGAAGCTGGTGACTGAGTTTGGTAAAGTGTGTGAAAGAAGAAAGTAAAGAGTAAATGTGAATAAAAGCAAGGTTATTAGGTACAGTAGGGTTGAGGGTCAAGTCAATTGGGAGGTAAGTTTGAATGGAGAAAAACTGGAGGAAGTAAAGTGTTTTAGATATCTTGGAGTGGATCTGGCAGCGGATGGAACCATGGAAGCGGAAGTGGATCATAGGGTGGGGGAGGGGGCGAAAATTCTGGGAGCTTTGAAGAATGTGTGGAAGTCGAGAACATTATCTCGGAAAGCAAAAATGGGTATGTTTGAAGGAATAGTGGTTCCAACAATGTTGTATGGTTGCGAGGCGTGGGCTATGGATAGAGTTGTGCGCAGGAGGATGGATGTGCTGGAAATGAGATGTATGAGGACAATGTGTGGTGTGAGGTGGTTTGATCGAGTAAGTAACGTAAGGGTAAGAGAGATGTGTGGAAATAAAATGAGCGTGGTTGAGAGAGCAGAAGAGGGTGTTTTGAAATGGTTTTTGGCACATGGAGAGAATGAGCGAGGAAAGATTGACCAAGAGGATATATGTGTCGGAGGTGGAGGGAACGAGGAGAAGTGGGAGACCAAATTGGAGGTGGAAAGATGGAGTGAAAAAGATTTTGTGTGATCGGGGCCTGAACATGCAGGAGGGTGAAAGGAGGGCAAGGGATAGAGTGAATTGGATCGATATGGTATACCGGGGTTGACGTGCTGTCAGTGGATTGAATCAGGGCATGTGAAGCGTCTGGGGTAAACCATGGAAAGCTGTGTAGGTATGTATATTTGCGTGTGTGGACGTATGTATATACATGTGTATGGGGGTGGGTTGGGCCATTTCTTCCGTCTGTTTCATTGCGCTACCTCGCAAACGCGGGAGACAGCGACAAAGAAAAAAAAAAAAAAATATATATATATATATATATATATATATATATATATATATATATATATATATATATATATATATATACATATATATATATATATATATATATATATATATATATATATATATATATATATATATATATATATATATATATATATTGTAAAGGATCACAGTTTTGCGCATGATCAAGTATATTGCTATGAATCCGCGGGGAAAATGAAACACGGTAAGTTCCCAAGTGCACTTTCGTATAATAATCACATCATCAGGGAGACACAAGAGAAAAATATAACAATTAGTTGATATACAGCGAAGGGCCGTAGCTAGGACACCATTTGATAAACATGTGATTGTCCAAGACATAGAACAAGCGTATCATAAATTTATTCCCTGGACAAGAAGGTGAATTGTTTGCAATTTTAATCAACACTAAAGTTATCCAATTTGTATAGACGTTCACTGATATTAAGGTTGCAATGTTTGTGTGTTTGATGATAGAAGATTCAGTGATATTTCTCGTAGCCCTCAGTTAATAACTGAGATGGTATTACTCCAGTCAACACAATGATCATAGTTTTTAACGTGATTAAACAAGGCATTTGACTCTTGTCCTGTTCTTATACTAAATGTATGTCGCTTAAGTCTAACAAAAAGATACTTTCCAGTTTGCCCAACATAAAACTTACTCACAATTTCGACATGTCACTTGATAGATGAATCCAGGAGAATCAACTTGTCCCTCAACACTACTGAACCTAATAACCTTGCTCTTATTCACATCTACCCTCAGATTTCTTCTTTCACAAACTTTACCAAACTCAGTCACAAACATCTGCGGTTTCTCACCCGAATCAGCCACCAGCGCTGTATCATCAGTGAACAACTGTCTCACTTCCAAGTCCCTCTCATCTGCAAGACTGCATACTTGCTTCTCTCTCCAAAATTCTTGAATTCACCTCACTAACAACCCCTACCTTAAACAAATTAAACAACCATGGGGACATCACGCACCCCTGCCGCAAACCGACATTCAATGGGAACCAATCACTTTCCTCTCTTCCTACACGTACACATGCCTTACATCCTCGATAAAAACTTTTCACTGCTTCTAGCAACCTATCTCCCACATCATATATTCTTATTACCTTCCACAAAGCATCTCTATCAACTCTACCATATGCTTTCTCCAGATCCATAAATGCTACATACATATCCATATGTTTTTCTAAGTATTTCTCGCATACATTCTTCAAAGCAAAGCTTTACCTTTTCCACACATCCTTTACCACTTCTGAAACCACACTGCTCCTCCCCAATCTGATGCTCTGTACATGACTTTACCCTCTCAGTCATTACTCTCCTATATAATTTTCCAGGAATACTCAACAAACATACACCTCTGTAATTCGAACACTCACCTTCATCCCCTTTGTCTTTGTACAATGGCACTATGTATGCATTCTGTCAATCCTCAGGCACTTTACCATGAACCATACATACAGTGAATATCCTTACCAACCAGTGAACAACACAGTCACCCACCCCCCCACACTTTTAATAGACTCCACTGCAGTACCATCCAATCCCACCACCTTGCCGGCTTTCGTCTTCTGCAAAGCTTTCACTACCTCTTCTCTGTTTACCAAATCATTCTCCATAACCCTCTCACGTCGCACACCACCTCGACCAAAACACCCTATATCTGCCACTCTTTCATCAAACACCTTCAAAAACTTTCAAAATACTCACTCTATCTCCTTTCACTTCACCACCACCTTGTTATTACCTCCCCATCAGCCCCCTTCACCGATGTTCCCATTTATTCTCTTGTCCTACGTACTTTATATACCTCCTCCCAAAACATCTTTTTATCCTCCCTAAGATTAATGACACTCTCTCACCCTGCACTTTTCTCTTGACCTCCTGCCTCTTTCTTTTATACATCTCCCAGTTATTCGCACTACTTCCCTGCAAAAATCGTCCAAACGTGACTCTCTTGTCTTTCACTAACAACCTTACTTCTTCATCCCACCACTCACTACCCTTTCTAATCTGCCCACCTCCCACCTTTCTCATGCCACAAGGATCTTTTGCGCAAGCCATCACTGCTTCTCTAAATACATCCTATTCCTCCGCCACACCCCTTACGTCATTTGCTCTCACCTTTTTTCTATTCTGCACTTAACCTCTCTTGGTACTTCCTCACACAAGTCTCCTTTCGAAGCTCACTTACTCTCACCACTCTCTTCTCTCATCATTCTTTCTTCTCTTCTGAAAACTTCTACAAATCTTCACCTTAGCCTCTACTAGATAATGATCAGACATCTCTCCAGTTGCCCCTCTCAGCACATTAACATCCAAAAGTCCCTCTTTCGCACGCCGATCAGTTGACACGTAATCCAATAACGCTTTCGCCATCTCTCCTACTTACATACCTATACTTTTGTATATGTCTCTTTTTAAACCAGGTATTCCCAATCACTAGTCCTTTTTCAACACACAAATCCACAAGCTCTTCACTATTTCCATTTACAACATAGAACACCCCATGTACACCATTCATACCCTCAACTGCCTCATTACTCACCTTTGCATTCGAATCACACACCACTATAGCCCTGTCTCGTGCATCAAAGCTGCTAACACACTCACTCAGCTGCTCCCAAAACAATTGCCTCTTATGACCTCTCTTCTCATGAGCAGGTGCATAGGCACCAATAATCACTTTCAGTTTTACCCATATCAATCTAGAGTTGGCTTTCTTACACTCTATCATATACTTCCACAACTCCTGCTTCAGGAGTAGTGCTACTCCTTCCTTTGCTCTTGTCCTCTCACCAACCTCTGACTTTACTCCCAAGACATTCCCAAACCACTCTTCTCCTTTACCCTTGATCTTCGTTTCATTCAGAGCCAAAACATCCAGGTTCCTTTCCTCAAATATACTATCTCTCTCTCTCTCTTTTTTTCTCATCTTTGTTTGATCCACATATTTAGACACCCCAATATACATATGCATATAGGTGTTGCCAGTCTCCGCCAGCTAGAAGTTACATCACGAGTAAGGAGTCACCTTTGGTGAGGTTGAGTCATCGTCGGTAGACAAAAGAGAGAACAGTCACGTCACAAGAACGTCTCACTACATAGGAGTCCACCTCATCCCTGCTGTTGAGTGTAATGCATCCATGGAGCAGCAGGAGCCCTTGAATGGAGAGTCCTGGGCTTACTGCTTCAGGACCACTTCGTATGTATGTATGTATGTATGTATGTATGTATGTATGTATTTTGTACTTGCTTCCCGTTTCCTGCATTAGTGAGGTAGCTCCAGAGAAAGATCACATCATCTATCTAGCTGTCACGAATATGCACCGAAAGCACAGCCCCCATCCACAAACTGACTCTACAAACCGTTCCGTGGTTTCCCCTGACCGCCTAAAATACTCTGATTCAGCCCATTGACCGCGCGAAGCTCCCTGCATACCACTTTGTTCCAATTCATTCTATCTCTTGCTCACCTTACACCCTTACACCTTACATCCTGCATGTTCAGGCCCCTAATACTCAAAGCGTCTTTCACTTCATCCTTCGATTACTTCCCCGTTTCCCTGTTCCCACCACTATTAACGTATGTATCTTCTTAGTCATCATGTCATCACTCATCCTTTCCATATGTCTGAGCCATTTCAGCATATCCTCTTCAGCTCCCTCGTACATATGCTTCTCGCTACTACACCTCCTCTTACCCCATCATTTCTTACTCGATCAACCCTCCACATGCCACCTCCTGTCCTCGAGCATTCTATTTCTAATACATTCACCCTATTCTGTACTTTGTCACCCATGGCCTCGAATCCACACAACACAATCGGGACTGTCATACCATCTAACATAACAATCTTACCCCACATAGACAGTCACCTGTCTTTCCATACATTACACAGTAAGCTCAGGTTCTTCGAGCCCTCAACCCCTTCAGCTCGCATGGTTCCATTCGCTGCTATGTTCACTCCCAGGTACTCCCTCTTCCCTGCTTAACCTAATAACATTGCATTTATTCGCATTATTTTCAACTTTCTCATTTCACACTCTCCTCCAAGTTATGAAACCAACCTCGGCCGGTCTCATTCGAATAGCGCAACAGCACAGTGTCATTTACTCCAACAAAAGATTAAACAGTCATGATGACGTTACAAATCTTTGCCTCAGACCCACTTTCAACTAGAACCACTCACCCTCCTCCCTTCCTACTCAGAGAGGACTTAAGGTTCGTTTGAACGTAATGCCACCATACCCAAGAGAAATTCGATCATGCTCAAGGATTAAGATATGATTCTATGGACAACAATGATAATAATGATGATATGATAATAATATAATAATAAGCTTTGCGGAAGATGAAAGCCGGCAAGGCAGTAGGTTTGGATGGTATTGCAGTGGAATTTATTAAAAAAGGGGGTGACTGTATTATTGACTGGTTAGTAAGGTTATTTAATATATGTATAACTCATGCTGAGGTGCCTGAGGATTGGCGGAATGCGTGCATAGTGCCATAGTACAAAGGCAAAGGGGATAAGAGGGAGTGCTCAAATTACAGAGGATATAAGTTTGTTGAGTATTCCTGGTAAATTATATGGGAGGGTATTGATTGAGAGGGTGAAGGCATGTACAGAGCATCAGATTAGGGAAGAGCAGTGTGGTTTCAGAAGTGGTAGAGGATGTGTGGATCAGGTGTTTGCTTTGAAGAATGTATGTGAGAAATACTTAGAAAAGCAAATGGATTTGTATGTAGCATTTATGGATCTAGAGGAGGCATATGATAGAGTTGATAGAGATGCTCTGTGGAAGGTATTAAGAATATATGGTGTGGGAGGCAAGTTGTTAGAAGCAGTGAAAAGTTTTTATCGAGGATGTAAGGCATGTGTACGTGTAGGAAGAGATGAAAGTGATTGGTTCTCAGTGACTGTAGGTTTGCGGCAGGGATGTGTGATGTCTCCATGGTTGTTTAATTTGTTTATGGATGGGGTTGTTAGGGAGGTGAATGCTAGAGTTTTGGAAAGAGGGGCAAGTATGAAGTCTGTTGGGGATGAGAGAGCTTGGGAAGTGAGTCAGTTGTTGTTCGCTGATGATACATCGCTGGTGGCTGATTCATGTGAGAAAATGCAGAAGCTGGTGACTGAGTTTGGTAAAGTGTGTGAAAGAAGAAAGTTAAGAGTAAATGTGAATAAGAGCAAGGTAATTAGGTACAGTAGGGTTGAGGGTCAAGTCAATTGGGAGGTAAGTTTGAATGGAGAAAAACTTGAGGAAGTAAAGTGTTTTAGATATCTGAGAGTGGATCTGGCAGCGGATGGAACCATGGAAGCGGAAGTGGATCATAGGGTAGGGGAGGGGGCGAAAATCCTGGGAGCCTTGAAGAATGAGTGGAAGTCGAGAACATTATCTCGGAAAGCAAAAATGGGTATGTTTGAAGGAATAGTGGTTCCAACAATGTTGTATGGTTGCGAGACGTGGGCTATGGATAGAGTTGTGCGCAGGTGGATGGATGTGCTGGAAATGAGATGTTTGAGGACAATGTGTGGTGTGAGGTGGTTTGATCGAGTAAGTAACGTAAGGGTAAGAGAGATGTGTGGAAATAAAAAGAGCGTGGTTGAGAGAGCAGAAGAGGGTCTTTTGAAATGGTTTGGACACATGGAGAGAATGAGTGAGGAAAGATTGACCAAGAGGATATATGTGTCGGAGGTGGAGGGAACGAGGAGAAGAGGGAGACCAAATTGGAGTGAAAAATTGGAGTGAAAAAGATTTTGTGTGATCGGGGCCTGAACATGCAGGAGGGTGAAAGGAGGGCAAGGAATAGAGTGAATTGGATCGATGTGGTATACCGGGGTTGACGTGCTGTCAGTGGATTGAATCAGGGCATGTGAAGCGTCTGGCGTAAACCATGGAAAGCTGTGTAGGTATGTATATTTGCGTATGTGGACGTATGTATATACATGTGTACGGGGGTGGGTTGGGCCATTTCTTTCGTCTGTTTCCTTGCGCTACCTCGCAAACGCGGGAGACAGCGACAAAGCAAAAAAAAAAAAAATAATAATAAGAATAATATTAATGATAATGATGATAATAATAGTAATAATGATAATGTTGCCTCAGGCCGAATACCTCTGACAGCCCCTTTAACGCACCTCTCTCAGAAATCTCATAGCAAAACCTTTTGTCAATCGGTTCATAGATCTATGTCATGTTCTAAATGCCCTGGACCATCTTCCACTTAATATCCAGTCTCTTAAGTTATTACAAGAGTCTTAATTTGAGCAAAAACATCATGAAACGATTGATGATATACTGGTGCCTCTCTTCACTGGCTATACAGGGAAAAGATACAGAGACCGAAGAACAAGTCAAAGACTCAGAGGTTGTTATAGAGGAGGAGGTTGTATTCAAAGGGCACGCTGATAAGACAGTACTTTAAATTAAAGAACTGAGTTTCATGATAATGAGAATTTTCAATAAAAGAGAGACAGGTCATGATGGAAATGTTTAACGTAAACTTTCAAAGCAAAGTCAAATACTGCTCTACTGTGTGGTCACCAGTTAAACATATGGAAATAAAGAAACTGAGAGGAATACAGAAACGCTTCACAAGTAAAACTATTGGTCTGGACCACATGACCTAACACGAGAGAATGAAATACATGGAAGTCTCTACTCTTAGAAGAGGGAAGTGACACATGGCTGCAAGCAGAAAAATTATTCCACTTTGCATACATCAACTCACTTTTTTTCACCTCCAACCATTAATAAGTACTTGTTCTCTTTCTCGAATTTCTGTACGTGCTCTTTCAGTTTGGACCGGTACAGAAGTTAATAGTGCTAATACGCAATTTCTCCCGATATCTGTTCAATTTCTCAACACTGTATTTCAACTTTGTGATAGCACAAACATGTTGGGCATGTTTTGCCATGTTGGTCTTAAATCTAAAAGTATCTAGCAAGGAAGACAACATTATCAGGTTGTTAGTAAGGCCTAGAATATCAGACGAAAATAATACGAGGGCCTGCAGGAATGTTGGAATAATTATTTGATGTAATATCAGGGAGAAATAAACACAGTAAATGACTCAGAAATAGGAAAACTAAAGATATGGGTGACATCAGACCCTCATAAACCTCAGATCGAGATGCTAGAGTGACTGGCGGAGAGAAACAGTATAGATGAATAAAGCAAGACATGCGGTGGGCACTACGCGCTAGCCTTGCTATTTTCGGATAATCCTGTCGTAGATGCTCGTTGAAATAGGAAGATGATTACTCTTTCTTTCTCTCTTTCTGTTACCTTCGCCTGAATGTGTTTACATATGATTACTTGTTCTACACTCGTGTTACCTTGACACTAACCTTGTATAGCTGTACCATGTCTTCCCTTTTATATGTAAACACACACACACACACACACACACACACACACACACACACACACACACACACACACACACACACACATACATACACACACCAGCCTACGCCATGTACCCATTTATCGACCAATCGATGTGGGACACTTGGGTTGGGTGTGGGTCAACTGCCTCGCCCAGGATTTCAACCTGTGCGTGACTAACGAATGGTCAGTACCGTCAGCCGCTACATCATGGAGGTCCATGATGAGAGAGAGAGAGAGAGAGAGAGAGAGAGAGAGAGAGAGAGAGAGAGAGAGAGAGAGAGAGAGAGAGAGAGAGAGAGAGAGAGAGAGAGAGAGAGAGAGAGTGTGTACCTACGACGAGATCTTGCCAAAAAAAAAAAGAGCAGCGCCCGCCTATCGTCCACCGTTAGAAAATGCAGTTACGAAGGACGAGTCGTGTGTGAGTTACATGTTATTAAGTGTTATGTGTGAGAAGGAGAAATGGTATGTTGTGGACCGAAAGCCAGCAGCCCACGTGTGGGTCAGGCAGAAAGAAACACAAGGAGTGAATATAGAGATCTACAGACGTGTTAGTTTATTGCGTAGTCCTCACGAGAGAGAGAGAGAGAGAGAGAGAGAGAGAGAGAGAGAGAGAGAGAGAGAGAGAGAGAGAGAGAGAGAGAGAGAGTGGAGAGAGAGAGAGAGAGAGAGACCTTTCACCAATAATCATGTGTAGGGGTGATTGTTACAACCCCTGCACCAAGACACAAGATAATGTTGTAGGAGGAAGGTGGCATTCCCTTCCCTTGTGACTGCACTATGGAAGTAGCAACCCTCATCTCTAATTCCGTTTTACTTAATTCCCCGCCAGAGCAGGATATTAGAGTACCCCCCCAAGCCAAACAGTATTCATTTACGTGAATTATTCCGCGAAAATATTTTTTTCTTTTTTTTTTTTGGTTTTGGCAGATGGAGTTCAGCCCTTGTTGGTGGCATATTCTCGCAAATACTAATGAATTATGGAGTTTCGAGATTAAAAGCATGTGTAAGCAGCTACCATTGCTGTGTCCTCAGAGGAGAGGAACGTTATTGGAATAGCTCCCTGCCAGCAGGGGAACTCCCTGCAGTGGGTTGTTGAAGAAATAAATATTGTTCAAGAAACAGAACTTTGATGAACTTTTGACTGTGTTGTGATGCAGTTCTGAGATTAATGTTTTGGTACATTTTGAGTGAAACGGATTCTCCGATACAACCTGTTTCGTTTGGGTATATGACTATACGCCCTCAGTTTATTTAGCATAGAAAAGAGAAGGTCAGGAGGCGATCTAATACGAGTATTTAAAATCATGAAAAAGGCTTTGATTATGTGGATCAACCAAGCTGCTTAAGACTTGATTCGCATTATCTCCCTCGTAGTAATGGATATAGATAAACTCGTGGGCAAACGTTTAATCTCGAATGAGTCCAGATACATTCCGTTTAACACGATTGTTAATTTGGAATAATTTACTAATGAGAGTGGTATAGATACGCTCGAGAATAAACTTGATAAATATTACGCTTAAGGTCCAAGACTTACTTTACTTACTCCTCCTTTGTCACAGTGAAGACTTACAGGCTTTTCTCTGGATCATCTGTATGCCTCCCTACTTCTACCACTCTCATATGTGAGTTTCCCCGTACCTTCCGCTACCACAATCAGCCTCGAGGGGACTCACTGGTCTGAGTAGTTGTTTGAATTCCTCTGTATTTCAGATCAGGACGGAGTAGTGAACGATATCTTGTGACTCTTAAGGACTTTTTAATGATAACCAGTGAAGGAAGAAGTGTGGATACAGATCCCAAAGGACTCAGGATAGATTGCATTCATCACTCACGCCATGAGTCTGGTAGAATTCAAATGTTCATTTTATTGAATGAGAAATATCGAAGAATGAGTCCTCATACACCAGTCACTCTCAGCTCATGAGTGCAGTGAGGCACAAAAACCCAGTTTACTAAGAAACATCGGAAATGGATCTTGTATCAATGGAACTTCAGCTCCGTGTCCTCAACCTTTACATATTTGTAGACCAAAGCAGAAATTCGTACACGCTGTATATACTCTCACTCTTTTATTCGATGTCATTTGCAAACCCTTAGAATTAATTTACGCCCCAGTAATTCCAATGAATATTACCCGTAGGGTAATTAATCCTGTGTGGGGAAATGAAGTTATAAATCATGAATTTCTCGTTGGTGGCGGCGGCGGCAGCCGTGGATTTTAGAAAGCAATTATTCGGCGAGTCTGCCGAGAATTATCATGTATAATTGTTTTCCCTGTAGAAGGGAAGCTGGCAGAGGCCAGGCCAGCCCGCTCTCACAGTCATCAGAAACTCCGAAGTTCTAATGTTTCATTCGAACGGAAAATCATTAAGAAAATAAGATGAAATAAAAATGAAACTTTTGGTCTAGTATATGAAGAATGAACGTAATTACCACCGTCATAGGAATCGGGGTACGAAGACTAGGCTTTTCTTTCACAGGATAATCGTGTGTTTGACTGGATTTACCTTTTCTTTACTTGCTCCTGAAATAGTATTTTGCCCACGAATAGTTTCCACGGATCGTCACTTTACCTGACTCTTTAGCTTATGACTTCCAACAAAAGTGAAGTTTGGAGTATATGGAGAGTGGATCTGGAAATACCTATGTTGAAATGACCTATTTGTATTACAGAGGAGGGAGTTACAGTCGTGGGTTCTCATCACTTGAACACTCGCCACTATCATATGAATGCTGTCTGCATTAACTATGTCCTCCCTCAGTCATGTCATTCCATTCCTCCAACACTCTCATTCTTTCAAAGTACTTCTCTACACATTGTTTTAAAGTTTCTTACGTAATTTCATGTTATGTTGTCTGGTTACTTTATCCTTATATATCTTGATCCCTCAGTCTGCACTCTTTCACATTAGGCAAGTCTAAGGCCTCTACATTTCCTTGCGAGTAGACTTTCTTCATTCTGGTGCCTTTTCTTCACCCCTCCTCTAGACCTTCTCTCTTAGCTCTTTGTGTTTCATTGAGTGCGATGACCAAACTTGAGAAGCAGGTTCCAGTTATAGCATGATGAAAGATATTAACAGATCTAAACATGTGCTCCAGGGCTATTCTAACATTTACCAGCAGACAGTTTGTCTCCTTTACTCTTACCTTAATGTGAAAGTCTGGCGATAATGGCGACCCTTCTCACTCACAGAATCCTGAAGCTTATATCCTGCTGGATGATGACCATATTACCTGAGCGTCAGCTGTAATCTCAGGATGGAGGACAGTAATGCAAGGATCATACGCTACTGCGTCCTCGACCCCTTGTTGAGAGAGGTCCTATGTCAGGAGTCCCATACATCGTGAGACAGGCAGAGAAACGACTGTGCCTTCGCTAGAGCTCCATACTGACTGACACTACCTCACATGGGCCAAGCCTCGAAGCTAAGAGGCATGTCTGTCTAACATTACGAATTTCCACCCAGTGAACCTCTGTCGCAGTTAAGTTAGTTTCATCTACTGTCTATTTTGTGTTGTTCAGTTAGTTATGTCTACTGTTTACTTTGTTTCGTTTAGTTTCATCTACTGTCTATTTTGTTTTGTTAAGTTGGTTTTATGTAATGTCTACTTTATTTTGTTAAAATGGTTTTATCTACTGTATACTTTGTTTCGTTAAGTTAGTTTCATTTACAGTCTACTTTATCTTTTAGATTAGATTCATCTACAGTCTATTTTGTTTTGTTCAGTTAGTTTCATCTAATGTCTACTTTGCTTTTTGAATTAGATTCATCTACTGTCTATTTCGTTTTGATCAGTTAGTTTCATCTAGTGTATGCTTTGTTTTGTTCTTAAGGTAGTTTCATCTACCATTTACTTTGGTTTGTTGTTAAGACGTCTAATCTACTGTCTATTTTTTTGTTGTTAAGGTAGTTTCATCTACTGATTACTTTGTTTTGTCATTTAGTTTTATCTACTGGCTGCTTTCTTTTGATATTAAGGTAGTTTTATCAAATGTTTACTTTGTTTGGCTCTTAAGGTACTTCAAGCTACAGTCTGTTTTGATTTGTTGATATGATAGTTTCAGTTATTGCCCACTTTGTTCTCTTGTTAATGCAGCTTCAGCTACGGTCTGTCTTGATTTGTTAAGATGCTTTCATCTGCTATCTATGGTTAAGTTGTGAAAATAGTTTCACTGACACCGCTTTTTTTGTGAAGATAATTTCATCTGCTGTCTACCTTGTTATGTTATGAGCTGGTTACAGCAACTGTCTTCTTTCTCTAGTTCTCAGGATAATTTCTGCTACTTTCCAATTATATTTTGCTCTATTTGTATATCTTTGTCATTTGTTTATACATCTAACTGTTTTTCGAAATATCTACCTTATCCATCCTCAAATATATCGATCTGTCTTTCATGATGTGATCATAGGTACTGTCCTCCTCTTGATGCAGTAAATCACTTCACTAATATTATGCGGTCCATATCAATATATATTCAAACTCTAATGATATATATATATATATATATATATATATATATATATATATATATATATATATATATATATGTAGATATCATACAAACCTCCAACAGCCAGGATCGAACCCGGGACCCTTGTGCCACAGGCAGGAATGCTACCGCTAGGCTATGGACCTGGCTAATAGGAAATAACTATTCGAATGCTATGTACTCGAGTACCCTTCGTCTCACGTTGGTGAGCAAAGGGGTCTACACCGGTCACGTCCAATCAGGCGTACATAGCCACCAGATAGCATCTTACCGAACCTAACTGTACAAGGCGGAGGTATATGAATACGAACAAAGTGCATAGGAACGCGCACCTTCATAGAACATACGAACCTCCAACAGCAAGGATCGAACCCGGGACCCTTGTGCCACAGGCGGGAATGCTACCGCTAGGCTATGGGCCTGGCTAATAGGAAATAACTATTCGAATACTACGTACTCGAATACCCTTCATCTCAAGTTGGTGAGCAACGGGGTCCACACCGGTCATTTCCCAACAAGCGCACATAGCCAGCAGACATTAGAATATATATAAATAAATATATCTACATATATATATATATATATATATATATATATATATATATATATATATATATATATATATATATATATATATATATATATATATATATATATATATATATATATATATATATATATATATATGTATATATGACAAGGAAACAAATGGGGACATCAGTGAAGGGGGCTAATGGGGAGGTGTTAACAAGTAGTGGTGATGTAAGAAGGAGATGGAGTGAGTATTTTGAAGGTTTGTTGGATGTGTTTGATGATAGAGTGGCAGATATAGGGTGTTCCGGTCGAGGTTGTGTGCAAAGTGAGAGGGTTAGGGAGAATGATAGGGTAAACAGAGAAGAGGTAGTAAAGGCTTTGCGGAAAATGAAAACCAGCAAGGCTGCGGGTTTGGATGGTATTGCAGTGGAATTCATTAAAAAAGGGGGTGACTGTATTGTTGACTGGTTGGCAAGGTATTTAATGTATGTATGACTCATGGTGAGGTGGCTGAGGATTGGCGGAATGCTTGAATAGTGCCAGTGTACAAAGGCAAAGGGGATGAGAATGAGTGCTCAAATTAAAGAGGTATAAGTTTCTTGCGTATTTCTTGGAAATTATAAGGGAGGGTAATGATTGAGAGGGTGAAGCCATGTACAGAGTATCAGATTGGGGAAGAGCATGTGTGGTTTCAGAAGTGGTAGGGATGTGTGGATCAGGTGTCTGCTTTGAAAAATGTGAGTAATGCTTAGAAAAGCAAATGGTTTTGTATGTAGCATTTATGGATCTGGAGAAGGCATATGCCAGAGTTGATAGAGATGCAAGTTGCTAGAAGCAGTGAAAAGTTTGTATCGAGGATGTACGAGTAGGAAGAGAGGAAAGTGATTGGTTCTCAGTAAATGTTGCTTTGCGGCAGGGGTGCGTGATGTCTCCATGTTTGTTTAATTTGTTTATGGATGGGGTTGTTAGGGAGGCAAATGGAAGAGTTTTGGAGAGAGGGACAAGTATGCAGTCGGTTGTGGATGAGAGGACTTGGGAAGTGAGTCAGTTGCCGTTCGCTGATGATACAGCGATAGTGGCTGATTCGGGTGAGAAAATGCAGAAGCTAGTGACTGAGTTGGGTAAAGTGTGTAAAAGGAGAAAGCTGAGAGTAAATGTGAATAAGAGCAAGGTTATTAGGTACAGTAGGATTGACGGACAAGTCAGTTGGGAGGTACATTTCAATGGAGAAAAACTGGAGGAAGTGATGTGTTTTAGATATCTGGGAGTGGATTTGGCAGCGGATGGAACCATGGAAGCGGAAGTGAGTCACAGGGTGGGGGAGGGGGCAAAAGTTATGGGAGCGTTGAAAAATGTATGGAAGGCGAGAACATTATCTCAAAAAACAAAAATGGGTATGTTTGAAGTAATAGTGATTCCAACAATGTCATATGGTTACAAGGCGTAGGCTATAGATAGAGTTGTGCGGAGTAAGGTGGATGTGTTGGAAATAAGATGTTTGAGAACAATATGTGGTGTGAGGTGGTTTGATTGAGTAAGTAATGAAAGGGTAAGTGAGATGTGTGGTAATAAAAACAGTGTATTTGAGAGAGTAGAAGAGGGTGTGTTAAAAAGGTTTGGTCACATGGAGGAAATGAGTGAGGAAACATTGCCAAAGAGGATATATGTGTCAGATGTGGAGTGAACGAGGAGAAGTGGGAGACCAAATTGGAGGTGGAAAGATGGAGTGAAAATGATTTAGAGTGATCGGGGCATGAACACGCAGGAGAGTGAGAGGCGTGCAATCAATAGAGTGAATTGGAACGATGTGGCACAAAAGATGCTTGTGGCATGAGAAGCGTGGGAGGTCGGTGGGATGAAGAAGTAAGATTATTAGTGAAAGACAAGAGGGAGGCATTTGGACGATCCTTGCAGGGAAATAATGCAAAAGAGTGGAAGATGTGTAAAAGAAAGAGGCAGGAGGTCAGGAGAAAGGTGCAAGAGGTGAAAAAGAGGGCAAATGAGAGTTGGGGTGAGAGAGTATCATTAAATTTTGTGGAAAATGAAAAGATGCTTTGGAAGGAGGTAAATAAAGTGCGTAAGACAAGTGAGCAAATGGGAACTTCAGTGAAGGGGGCTAATGGGGAGGTGATAATAAGTAATGGTAATGTGAGAAGGAGATGGAGAGAGTATTTTGAAGCTTTGTTGAATGTGTTTGATGATATAGTCGCAGATATAGGGTGTTTTGGTCGAGGTGGTGTGCAAAGTGCGAGGGTTAGGGAAAATGATTTGGTGAACAAAGAAGAGGTAATAAAAGCTTTGCAGAAGATGAAAGCCGGCAAGGCAGCCGGTTTGGATGGTATTGCAGTGGAATGTATCAAAAAAGGGGGTGACTATATTGTTGACTGGTTGGTTAGGTTATTTAATGTATGTATGACTCATGGTGAGGTGCCTGAGGATTGGCGAATTGCTTGCATAGTATCATTATACAAAGGCAAAGGGGATAAAAGTGAGTGCTCAAATTACAGAGGTATAAGTTTGTTGAGTGTTCCTGGGAAATCATATGGGAGGATATTGATAGGGAGGGTAAAGGCATGTAGAGAGCATCAGATTGGGGAACAGCAGTGTGGTTTCAAAAGTGGTAGAGGATTTGTAGATCAGGTGTTTGCTTTGAATAATGTATGTGAAAAATACTTACAAAAGCAAACGTATTTGTATGTAGCCTTTATGAATCTGGAGAAGAGATATGATAGAGTTGATACCAAAATAGGTCACCAGCTTCTGCAGTTTCTCACCCGAATCAGCCACCAGTGCTGTATCATCAGCGAACAACAACTGACTCACTTCCCAATGTCTCTCATCCTAAACAGACTGCATACTTGCCCCTCTTTCCAAAGCTCTTGCATTCATCTCCCTAACAGCCCCATCCATAAACAGATTAAACAACCATGGATTTATCACCAGTATTGCCAATCACCAGTCCTTTTTTAGCACATAAATCTACAAGCTCTTCACCATTTCCATTTACAACACTGAACACCCCATGTATACCAATTATTCCCTCAACTGCCACATTACTCACCCTTGCATTCAAATCACCCATCACTATAACCCGGTCTCGTGCATCAAAACTACTAACACACTAACTCAGCTGCTCCAAAACACTTGCCTCTAATGATCTTTCTTCTTATGCCCATATTTATATGCACCAATAATCACCCATCTCTCTCCATTCACTTTCAGTTTTACCCATATCAATCTAGAATTTACTTTCTTACACTCTGTCACATACTCCCACCACTCCTGTTTCAGGAGTAGTGCTACTCCTTTCCTTGCCCTTGTCCTCTCACAAACCCCTGACTCTTCTCCCAAGATATTCACAAACCACTCTTCCCCTTTACTCTTGAGCTTCAGAGACAAAACATCCAGATTCCTTTCCTCGAACATACTAACTATCCCTCCTTTTTTCTCAACTTGGTTTCATCCACACACATTTAGCCACCCCAATCTGAGCCTTTGAGGAGGATAAGCACTTCCTGCGTGAATCCTTCTCCTGTTTCCCCTTTTAGAAAGTTAGAATACAAGGAGGAGAGTGTTTCCAGCCCCCCACCCCCGTCCCCTTTAGTCGCCTCTACGACTATATATATATATATATATATATATATATATATATATATATATATATATATATATATATATATATATATATATATATATATATATATATATATATATATATATATATATATATATATATATATATATATATATATATATATATATATATATATATATATATATATATATATATATATATATATATATATATATATATATATATATATATATATATATATATATATATATATATATATATATATATATATATATATACATATATATATATATATATATATATATATATATATATATATATATATATATATATATATATATATATATATTTTTTTTTTTTTGTCGTCGTCTCCCGCGCCTGGGAGTTAGCGAAAGGAAACAGATGAGAGAAATGGCCCAACCCACCTCCACACACATGCACACACACACGTCCACACACGCAAACATACACACCCACACATCCAAACGTACACACATATATACACACACAGACACACACATATACACACATGCACACAATTCACACTGTCTGCCCCTACTCACCCCCATCGCCACCCCGCCACACACGGAATAACATCCCCCTCCCCCCTCATGTGATCGAGGCAGCGCCAGGAAAATACAAGAAAGGCCCCATTCGCTCACACTCAGTCTCCAGCTCTCATGCAATAATGCCCGAAACAACAGCTCCTTTTCCACATCCAGGCCCCACAGAATTTTCCATGGTTTACCCCAGACGCTTCACATGCCCTGATTCAATCCATTGACAACACGTCGACCCCGGTATACCACATCGATCCAATTCACTCTATTCCTTGCCCGCCTTTCACCCTCCTGCATGTTCAGGCCCCGATCACTCAAAATCTTTTTCACTCCATCTTTCCACCTCCAATTTGGTCTCCCACTTCTCCTCGTTCCCTCCACCTCCGACACATATATTCTCTTGGTCAATCTTTCCTCACTCATTCTCTCCATGCGCCCAAACCACTTCAAAACACCCTCTTCTGCTCTCTCAACCACGCTCTTTTTATTTCCACACATCTCTCTTACCCTTACTTCACTTACTCGATCAAACCACATCACACCACTAATTGTCCTCAAACATCTCATTTCCAGCACATCCACCCTCCTGCGAACAACTCTATCCATAGCCCACGCCTCGCAACCATACAACATTTTTGGAACCACTATTCCTTCAAACATACCCATTTTTGCTTTCCGAGATAACGTTCTCGACTTCCACACATTCTTCAAGGCTCCCAGGATTTTCGCCCCCTCCCGCACCCTATGATTTACTTCCGCTTCCATGGTTCCATCCGCTGCCAGATCCACTCCCAGATATCTAAAACACTTTACTTCCTCCAGTTTTTCTCCATTCAAACTTACTTCCCAATTGACTTGACCCTCAACCCTACTGTACCTAATAACCTTGCTCTTATTCAGATTTACTCTTAACTTTCTTCTTTCACACACTTTACCAAACTCAGTCACCAGCTTCTGCAGTTTCTCACATGAATCAGCCACCAGCGCTGTATCATCAGCGAACAACAACTGACTCACTTCCCAAGCTCTCTCATCCTCAAAAGACTGCATACTTGCCCCTCTTTCCAAAACTCTTGCATTCACCTCCCTAACAACTCCATCCATAAACAAATTAAACAACCATGGAGACATCACACACCCCTGCCGCAAACCTACATTCACTGAGAACCAATCACTTTCCTCTCCTCCTACACGTACACATGCCTTACATCCTCGATAAAAACTTTTCACTGCTTCTAACAACTTTCCTCCCACACCATATATATATATATATATATATATATATATATATATATATATATATATATATATATATATATATACATATATATGAAAGTAGGAGATACGCCAAAGAGCGTTATTGGATGACGTTTTAAATGATAAGTGTGTGAAAGAGAGAATTTTGGATGTTAATGAGCAGAGAAGGTCAGCTGGAGGGATGTCTGATCATCATCTTATGGAGGCAAAGGTGAAGATTTATAGAGGTTTTCAGAAAAGAAGCGAAAATATTGGGGTGAAGAGAGTGGTTAGAGTAAGTGAAGTTGGAATGGAGAGTTGTGTGAGAATGTACCAGGAGAGATTGAGGGAAGAATGGCAAAAGGTGATAGCAAATGGTGTAAGGGGCGTAGGGAAGGAATGGGATGTATTTAAGGAAGAAGTGATGGCTTGCGCAAAAGATGCTTGTGGCGTGAGAAAGGTGCAAGGTGGGCAGATTGCAAAGGGTAGTGAGTGGTGGGATGAAGAAGCAAGATTGTTAGTGAAAGAGGAGAGGGAGGAGTTTCGACGACTTTTGCAGGGAAGTAGTGCAAATGACTAGGAGTTGTGTAGATAAGCGGCAAGAGGTCAAGAGAAATGTGTAAGATGTGAAAGCGAGGGTAAATGAGAATTTGGGTGAGAAAGTATCATTAAATCTTAAAGAGAATAAAAAGATACTTTAGAAGGAGGTAAATAAAGTGCGTAAGATAAGAGAACACCTGCGAACATCGGTGAAGGGGGCAAATGGGGTGATACCAAATAGTGGTGAGGTGAGAAGGAGATGGAGTGAGTATCTTGAAGGTTTGTTGAATATATTTGATGATAGAGTGGAAGATATAGGGATTTTTGGTCGAGGTGGTGTGCGAAGTGAAAAGGTTAGGGAGAATGGGTTGATAAACAGAGAAGAGGTAATGAAAGCTTTGCGAAAGATGAAAGCCGGCAAGGCGTCGGGTTTGGATGGTATTGCATTGGAATTTATAAAACAAGGGGGCGACTGTGTTGCTGATTGGTTGGTAAGGATATTCAATGTATGTATGGTTCATGGTGAAATGTTTCACGATTGGTGGAATGCTTGCATAGAGTTATTGTACAAAGGCAAAGGGGATAAACGTGAACATTCGAATTACGGAGGACAAGATTGTTGAGTATTCCTGGGAAATTATATGGGAGGGTATTGAATGAGAGGGTGAAGGCATGTACAGAGCATCAGATTGCGGAAGACCAGTGTGGTTTCAGAAGTGGTAGAGGATGTGTGGATCAGGTGTTTGCTTTGAAGAATGTATGTGAGAAATACTCAGAAAAGCAAATGGATTTGTATGTAGCATTTATGGATCTGGAGAAGGCATATGATAGAGTTGATAGAGATGCTCTGTGGAAGGAATTAAGAATATATGGTGTGGGAGGCAAGTTGTTAGAAGCAGTGAAAAGTTTTTATCGAGGATGTAAGGCATGTGTACGTGTAGGAAGAGAGGAAAGTGATTGGTTCTCAGTGAATGTAGGTTTGCGGCAGGGGTGTGTGATGTCTCCATGGTTGTTTAATTTGTTTATGGATGGGGTTGTTAGGATGTGAATGCAAGAGTTTTGGAAAGAGGGGCAAGTATGCAGTCTGTTGTGGATGAGAGAGATTGGGAAGTGAGTCAGTTGTTGTTCCCTGATGATTCAGCGCTGGTGGCTGATTCATGTAAGAAACTGCAGAAGCTGGTGACAGAGTTTGGTAAAGTGTGTGAAAGAAGAAAGTTAAGAGTAAATGTGAATAAGAGCAAGGTTATTAGGTACAGTAGGGTTGAGGGTCAAGTCAATTGGGATGTAAGTTTGAATGGAGAAAAACTGGAGGAAGTGAAGTGTTTTAGATATCTGGGAGTGGATCTGGCAGCGGATGGAACCATGGAAGCGGAAGTGAATCATAGGGTGGGGGAGGGTTCGAACATTCTGGGAGCCTTGAAGAATGTTTGGAAGTCGAGAACATTATCTCGGAAAGCAAAAATGGGTATGTTTGAAGGAATAGTGGTTCCAACAATGTTGTATGGTTGAGAGGCGTGGGCTATGGATAGAGTTGTGCGCAGGAGGGTGGATGTGCTGGAAATGAGATGTTTGAGGACAATATATGGCGTGAGGTGGTTTCATCGAGCAAGTAATGTAAGGGTGAGAGAGATGTGTGGAAATAAAAAGAGTGTGGTTGAGAGAGCAGAAGAGGGTGTTTTGAAATGGTTTGGTTACATGGAGAGAATGAGTGAGGAAAGATTGACCAAGAGGATGTATGTGTCAGAGGTGGAGGGAACGAGGAGGAGTGGGAGACCAAATTGGAGGTGGAAAGATGGAGTGAATAAGCTTTTCGGTGATCGGGGCCTGAACATGCAGGAGGGTGAAAGGCGGGCAAGGAATAGAGTGAATTGGAACTAAGTGGTATACCGGGGTCGACGTGCTGTCAACGGATTGAACCAGGGCATGTGAAGCGTCTGGGGTAAACCATGCAAAGTGTGTGGGGCTTGGATGTGGAAAGGGAGCTGTGGTTTCCGTGCATTATTACATGACAGCTGGAGACTGAGTTTGAACGAATGGGGCCTTTGGTGTTTTTCCTAGCGCTACCTCGCGCACATGAGGGGGAGGGGTTTGTTATTCCATGTGTTGCGAGGTGGTGATGGGAACAAATAAAGACAGTATGAATTATGTACATGTGTATATATGTATATGTCTGTGTGTGTATATATATGTGTACATTGAGATGTATAGGTATGTATATTGTTCGTGTGTGGACATGTATTTATATAGATGTGTATGTGGGCGGGTTGGGCCATTCTTTCCTCTGTTTCCTTGCGCTACCTCGCTAACGCGGGAGACAGCGACAAAGCAAAATAAATAAATAGATAAATAAATATATATATATATGTTGTCCAAAACATGTTTTGGACAATCACATGTTTACCAAATGGCGACCTAGCTTCGTCTCTTTGATGTATAACGACTGACTTATAATTCTCTCTTCTGTCTCTCCTGATGATATGATTATTACACGAAAGTGCAATTGGGAACTTATCGTGTTTAATTTTCCCCGTGGACTCATAGGAATATCTTGATCACGCGCAAAAGTGTGATCCTCTCCAATATATATATATATATATATATATATATATATATATATATATATATATATATATATATATATATATATATATATATATATATATATATATGCAGGAGACCAAACTAGAGGTCGCTGTCTCCCTCGCAAACGCGGGAGACAGCGACAAAGCAAAGTAAATAACTAAATGAATAAATATATATATATATATATATATATATATATATATATATATATATATATATATATATATATATATATATATATATATATAGGGGATAGGGGAGAAAGAATACTTCCCACGTATTCTCTGCGTGTCGTAAGGCGACTAAAAGGGAAGGGAGCGGGGGGGTTGGAAATCCTCCCCTCTCATTTTTTGATTTTCCAAAGGAAGGAACAGAGAAGGGGGCCAAGTGGGGATTTCCCTCAAAGGCTCAGTCCTCTGTTCCTAAAGCTACCTCGCTAATGCGGGAAATGGCGAATAGTAAGAAAAAAAAAAAAATAAAAATATATATATATATATATATATATATATATATATATATATATATATATATATATATATATATATATATAATGATTTGGTAAACAGAGAAGAGGTAGTGAAAGCTTTGCGGAAGATGAAAGCCGGCAAGGCAGCAGGTTTGGATGGTATTGCAGTGGAATTTATTAAAAAAGGGGGTGACTGTATTGTTGACTGGTTGGTAAGGTTATTTAATGTATGTATGACTCATGGTGAGGTGCCTGAGGATTGGCGGAATGCGTGCATAGTGCCATTGTACAAAGGCAAAGGGGATAAGAGTGAGTGCTCAAATTACAGAGGTATAAGTTTGTTGAGTATTCCTGGTAAATTATATGGGAGGGTATTGATTGAGAGGGTGAAGGCATGTACAGAGCATCAGATTGGGGAAGAGCAGTGTGGTTTCAGAAGTGGTAGAGGATGTGTGGATCAGGTGTTTGCTTTGAAGAATGTATGTGAGAAATACTTAGAAAAGCAAATGGATTTGTATGTAGCATTTATGGATCTGGAGAAGGCATATGATAGAGTTGATAGAGATGCTCTGTGGAAGGTATTAAGAATATATGGTGTGGGAGGAAAGTTGTTAGAAGCATGTGTACGTGTAGGAAGAGAGGAAAGTGATTGGTTCTCAGTGAATGTAGGTTTGCGGCAGGGGTGTGTGATGTCTCCATGGTTGTTTAATTTGTTTATGGATGGGGTTGTTAGGGAGGTAAATGCAAGAGTTTTGAAAAGAGGGGCAAGTATGAAGTCTGTTGGGGATGAGAGAGCTTGGGAAGTGAGTCAGTTGTTGATCGCTGATGATACAGCGCTGGTGGCTGATTCATATGAGAAACTGCAGAAGCTGGTGACTGAGTTTGGTAAAGTGTGTGGAAGAAGAAAGTTAAGAGTAAATGTGAATAAGAGTAAGGTTATTAGGTACAGTAGGGTTGAGGGTCAAGTCAATTGGGAGGTCAGTTTGAATGGAGAAAAACTGGAGGAAGTGAAGTGTTTTAGATATCTGGGAGTGGATCTGGCAGCGGATGGAACCATGGAAGCGGAAGTGGATCATAGGGTGGGGGAGGGGGCGAAAATTCTGGGGGCCTTGAAAAATGTGTGGAAGTCGAGAACATTATCTCGGAAAGCAAAAATGGGTATGTTTGAAGGAATAGTGGTTCCAACAATGTTGTATGGTTGCGAGGCGTGGGCTATGGATAGAGTTGTGCGCAGGAGGATGGATGTGCTGGAAATGAGATGTTTGAGGACAATGTGTGGTGTGAGGTGGTTTGATCGAGTGAATAACGTAAGGGTAAGAGAGATGTGTGGAAATAAAAAGAGCGTGGTTGAGAGAGCAGAAGAGGGTGTTTTGAAGTGGTTTGGGCACATGGAGAGAATGAGTGAGGAAAGATTGACCAAGAGGATATATGTGTCGGAGGTGGAGGGAACGAGGAGAAGAGGGAGATCAAATTGGAGGTGGAAAGATGGAGTGAAAAAGATTTTGTGTGATCGGGGCCTGAACATGCAGGAGGGTGAAAGGAGGGCAAGGAATAGAGTGAATTGGAGCGATGTGGTATACCGGGGTTGACGTGCTGTCAGTGGATTGAATCAAGGCATGTGAAGCGTCTGGGGTAAACCATGGAAAGCTGTGTAGGTATGTATATTTGCCTGTGTGGACGTATGTATATTTTAGTGTGTGGACGTATTTATATACATGTGTATGGGGGGGGGGGGGGGCCATTTCTTTCGTCTGTTTCCTTGCGCTACCTCGCAAACGCGGGAGACAGCGACAAAGTATAAAAAAAAAAAAAAAAATATATATATATATATATATATATATATATATATATATATATATATATATATATTTTTTTTTTTTCTTTTTTTTTTGCTTTGTCGCTGTCTCCCGCGTTTGCGAGGTAGCGCAAGGAAACAGATGAAAGAAATGGCCCAACCCACCCCCATACACATGTATATACATACGTCCACACACGCAAATATACATACCTACACAGCTTTCCATGGTTTACCCCAGACGCTTCACATGCCCTGACTCAATCCACTGACAGCACGTCAACCCCGGTATACCACATCGCTCCAATTCACTCTATTCCTTGCCCTCCTTTCACCCTCCTGCATGTTCAGGCCCCGATCAGACAAAATCTTTTTCACTCCATCTTTCCACCTCCAATGTGGTCTCCCTCTTCTCCTCGTTCCCTCCACCTCCGACACATATATCCTCTTGGTCAATCTTTCCTCACTCATTCTCTCCATGTGACCAAACCATTTCAAAACACCTTCTTCTGCTCTCTCAACCACGCTCTTTTTATTTCCACACATCTCTCTTACCCTTACGTTATTTACTCGATCAAACCACCTCACACCACACATTATCCTCAAACATCTCATTTCCAGCACATCCATCCTCCTGCGCACAACGCTATCCATATCCCACGCCTCGCAACCATACAACATTGTTGGAACCACTATTCCTTCAAACATACTCATTTTTGCTTTCCGAGACAATGTTCTCGACTTCCACACATTCTTCAAGGCTCCCAGAATTTTCGCCCCCTCCCCTACCCTATGATCGACTTCCGCTTCCATGGTTCCATCCGCTGCCAGATCCACTCCCAGATATCTAAAACACTTCACTTCCTCCAGTTTTTCTCCATTCAAACTCACCTCCCAATTGACTTGACCCTCAACCCTACTGTACCTAATAACCTTGCTCTTATTCACATTTACTCTTAACTTTCTTCTTTCACACACTTTACCAAACTCAGTCACCAGCTTCTGCAGTTTCTCACATGAATCAGCCAACAGCGCTGTATCATCAGCGAACAACAACTGACTCACTTCCCAAGCTCTCTCATCCCCAACAGACTTCATACTTGCCCCTCTTTCCAAAACTATATATATATATATGTATATAAATATATATATATATATATATATATATATATATATATATATATATATATATATATATTTTTTTTTTTTTTTTCATACTATTTGCCATTTCCCGCGTTAGCGAGGTAGCGTTAAGAACAGAGAACTGGACCTTAGAGGGAATATCCTCACCTGACCCCCTTCTCTGTTCCTTCTTTTGGAAAATTAAAAAAAAAACAAGAAAGGGGAGGATTTCCAGCCACCCGCTCCCTCCCCTTTTAGTCGCCTTCTACGACACGCAGGGAATACGTGGGAAGTATTCTTTCTCCCCTATCCCCAGGGATAATATATATATATATATATATATATATATATATATATATATACATATATATATATATATATATATATATATTTTTTTTTTTTTTTTTTTTATACTTTGTCGCTGTCTCCCGCGTTTGCGAGGTAGCGCAAGGAAACAGACGAAAGAAATGGCCCAACCCCCCCCCCCATACACATGTACATACACAAGTCCACACACGCAAATATACATACCTACACAGCTTTCCATGGTTTACCCCAGACGCTTCACATGCCTTGCTTCAATCCACTGACAGCACGTCAACCCCTGTATACCACATGACTCCAATTCACTCTATTTCTTGCCCTCCTTTCACCCTCCTGCATGTTCAGGCCCCGATCACACAAAATCTTTTTCACTCCATCTTTCCACCTCCAATTTGGTCTCCCTCTTCTCCTCGTTCCCTCCACCTCCGACACATATATCCTCTTGGTCAATCTCTCCTCACTCATTCTCTCCATGTGCCCAAACCATTTCAAAACACCCTCTTCTGCTCTCTCAACCACGCTCTTTTTATTTCCACACATCTCTCTTACCCTTACGTTACTTACTCGATCAAACCACCTCACACCACACATTGTCCTCAAACATCTCATTTCCAGCACATCCATCCTCCTGCGCACATCTCTATCCATAGCCCACGCCTCGCAACCATACAACATTGTTGGAACCACTATTCCCTCAAACATACCCATTTTTGCTTTCCGAGATAATGTTCTCGACTTCCACACATTTTTCAAGGCTCCCAAAATTTTCGCCCCCTCCCCCACCCTATGATCCACTTCCGCTTCCATGGTTCCATCCGCTGACAGATCCACTCCCAGATATCTAAAACACTTCACTTCCTCCAGTTTTTCTCCATTCAAACTCACCTCCCAATTGACTTGACCCTCACCCCTACTGTACCTAATAACCTTGCTCTTATTCACATTTACTCTCAACTTTCTTCTTCCACACACTTTACCAAACTCAGTCACCAGCTTCTGCAGTTTCTCACATGAATCAGCCACCAGCGCTGTATCATCAGCGAACAACAACTGACTCACTTCCCAAGCTCTCTCATCCCCAACAGACTTCATACTTACCCCTCTTTCCAGGACTCTTGCATTTACCTCCCTTACAACCCCATCCATAAACAAATTAAACAACCATGGAGACATCACACACCCCTGCCGCAAACCTACATTCACTGAGAACCAATCACTTTCCTCTCTTCCTACACGTACACATGCCTTACATCCTCGATATATATATATATATATATATATATATATATGGTTACGTGGGAAGTATTCTTTCTCCCCTATCACCAGGGATAATATGTATATATATATATATATATATATATATATATATATATATATATATATATATATATATATATATATATATATACATATAATCCCTGGGGATAGGGGAGAAAGAATACTTCCCACGTAACCATCTGCGTGTCGTAGAAGGCGACTAAAAGTGAAGGGAACGGGGGGCTGGAAATCCTCCCCTCTCGTTTTTTTTTTTAATTTTCCAAAAGAAGGAACAGAGAAGAGGGCCAGGTGAGGATATTCCCTCAAAGGCCGAGTCCTCTGTTCTTAACGCTACCTCGCTCTCGCGGGAAATGGCGAATAGTATAAAAAAAAAAAAATATATATATATATATATATATATATATATATATATATATATATATATATATATATATATATATATATATATATACATATATATATATATATATATATATATATATATATATATATATATATATATATATATATATATATATATATATATATATATGGATGGGTTGTTAGGGAGGTGAATGCAAGAGTTTTGGAAAAAGGGGCAAGTATGAAGTCTGTTGGGGATGAGAGAGCTTGGGAAGTGAGTCAGTTGTTGTTCGCTGATGATACAGCGCTGGTGGCTGATTCATGTGAGAAACTGCAGAAGCTCGTGATTGAGTTTGGTAAAGTGTGTGAAAGAAGAATGTTAAGAGTAAATGTGAATAAGAGCAAGGTTATTAGGTACAGTAGGGTTGAGGGTCAATGCAATTGGGAGGTGAGTTTGAATGGAGAAAAACTGGAGGAAGTGAAGTGTTTTAGATATCTGGGAGTGGATATGGCAGCGGATGGAACCATGGAAGCGGAAGCGGATCATAGGGTGGGGGAGGGGGCGAAAATTCTGGGAGCCTTGAAGAATGTGTGGAAGTCGAGAATATTATCTCGGAAAGCAAAAATGGGTATGTTTGAAGGAATAGTGGTTCCAACAATGTTGTATGGTTGCGAGGAATGGACTATGGATAGAGTTGTGCGCAGGAGGATGGATGTGCTGGAAATGAGATGTTTGAGGACAATGTGTGTTGTGGGGTGGTTTGATCGAGTAAGTAACGTAAGGGTAAGAGAGATGTGTGGAAATAAAAAGAGCGTGGTTGAGAGAGCAGAAGAGGGTGTTTTGAAATGGTTTGGTCACATGGAGAGAATGAGTGAGGAAAGATTGACCAAGAGGATATATGTGTCGGAGGTGGAGGGAACGAGGAGAAGAGGAAGACCAAATTGGAGGTGGAAAGATGGAGTGAAAAAGATTTTGTGTGATCGGGGCCTGAACATGGAGGAGGGTGAAAGGAGGGCAAAGAATAGAGTGAATTGGAGCGATGTGGTATACAGGGGTTTACGTGCTGTCAGTGGATTGAATCAAGGCATGTGTATGGGGGTGGGTTGTGCCATTTCTTTCGTCTGTTTCCTTGCGCTACCTTGCAAACGCGGGAGACAGCGACAAAGCAAAAAAAAAAATATATATATATATATTATATATATATATATATATACATATATACATATATATATACATATATATATATATATATATATATATATATATATATATATATATATATATATATATATATATATATATATATATATATATATTTTTTTTTTTTTTTTTTTACTTTGTCGCTGTCTCCCGCGTATATATATATATATATATATATATATATATATATATATATATATATATATATATATATATATATATATATATATATATATATATATATATATACATATATATATATATATATATATATATATATATATATACAAGGGAGCAAATGGGAACTTCAGTGAAGGGCGCAAATGGGGAGGTGATAACAAGTAGTGGTGATGTGAGAAGGAGATGGAGTGAGTATTTTGAAGGTTTGTTGAATGTGTTTGATGATAGAGTGGCAGATATAGGGTGTTTTGGTCGAGGTGGTGTGCAAAGTGAGAGGGTTAGGGAAAATGATTTGGTAAACAGAGAAGAGGTAGTGAAAGCTTTGCGGAAGATGAAAGCCGGCAAGGCAGCAGGTTTGGATGGTATTGCAGTGGAATTTATTAAAAAAGGGGGTGACTGTATTGTTGACTGGTTGGTAAGGTTATTTAATGTATGTATGACTCATGGTGAGGTGCCTGAGGATTGATGAATGCGTGCATAGTGCCATTGTACAAAGGCAAAGGGGATAAGAGTGAGTGCTCAAATTACAGAGGTATAAGTTTGTTGAGTATTCCTGGTAAATTATATGGAAGGGTATTGATTGAGAGGGTGAAGGCATGTACAGAGCATCAGATTGGGGAAGAGCAGTGTGGTTTCAGAAGTGGTAGAGGATGTGTGGATCAGGTGTTTGCTTTGAAGAATGTATGTGGGAAATACTTAGAAAAGCAAATGGATTTGTATGGATCTGGAGAAGGCATATGCTAGAGTTGATAGAGATGCTCTGTGGAAGGTATTAAGAATGTATGGTGTGGGAGGAAAGTTGTTAGAAGCAGTGAAAAGTTTTTATCGAGGATGTAAGGCATGTGTACGTGTAGGAAGAGAGGAAAGTGATTGGTTCTCAGTGAATGCATGTTTGCGGCAGGGGTGTGTGATGTCTCTATGGTTGTTTAATTTGTTTATGGATGTGGTTGTTAGGGAGGTAAATGCAAGAGTTTTGGAAAGAGGGGCAAGTATGAAGTCTGTTGGGGATGAGAGAGCTTGGGAAGTGAGTCAGTTGTTGTCCGCTGATGATACAGCGCTGGTGGCTGATTCATGTGAGAAACTGCAGAAGCTGGTGACTGAGTTTGGTAAAGTGTGTGGAAGAAGAAAGTTAAGAGTAAATGTGAATAAGATCAAGGTTATTAGGTACAGTAGGGTTGAGGGTCAATGCAATTGGGAGGTGAGTTTGAATGGAGAAAAACTGGAGGAAGTGAAGTGTTTTAGATATCTGGGATTTTTTTTCTCCATTCAAACTCACCTCCCAATTGACTTGACCCTCAACCCTACTGTACCTAATAAACTTTTTTTTTTTTTTTTTTTTTTTTTTTCCAAAAGAAGGAACAGAGGGGGGCCAGGTGTGGATATTCCACTAAGGCCCAGTCCTCTGTTCTTAACGCTACCTCGCTAACGCGGGAAATGGCGAATAGTTTAAAAGAAAAAAAAAGAAATATATATATATATATATATATATATATATATATATATATATATATATATATATATATATATATATATATATATATATATATATATATATCTATATATCTATATATATATATATATATATATATATATATATATATATATATATATATATATATATATATCTTTTTTTTTTATTTGCTTTGTCGCTGTCTCCCGCCTTTGCGAGGTAGCGCAAGGAAACATACGAAAGAATGGCCCAACCCACCCCCATACACATGTATATACATACACGTCCACACACGCAAATATACATACCCATACATCTCAATGTACACACATATATATATATATATATATATATATATATATATATATATATATATATATATATATATATATATATATATATATATATATATATATATATATATATATATATATATACACACAGACACAAACATATATACCCTTGCACACAATTCACACTGTCTGCCGTTATTCATTCCCATCGCCACCTTGCCACACATGGAATACCATCTCCCTCCCCCCTCATGTGTGCGAGGTAGCGCTAAGAAAAGACAAGAAAGGCTCCATTCGTTCACACTCAGTCTCTAGCTGTCATGCAATAATGCCTGAAACCACAGCTCCCTTCCCACATCCAGGCCCCAAACAACTTTCCATGGATTACCCCAGACGCTTTACATGCCCAGATTCAATCCACTGACAGTACGTCGACCCCGGTATACCACAACGATCCAATTCACTCTATTCCTTGCCCTCCTTTCACCCTCCTGGCTGTTCAGGACCCGATCACTGAAAATCTTTTTCACTCCATCTTTCCACCTCCAATTTGGTTTCCCACTTCTCCTCGCTCCCTCCGCCTCCGACACATATATCATCTTGGTCAATCTTTCCTCACTCATTCTCTCCATGTGCCCAAACCATTTCAAAACACCCTCTTCTGCTCTCTCAACCACTCTCTTTTTATTTCCACACATCTCTCTTACCCTTACATTACTTACTCGATCAAACCACCTCACACCACACATTCTCCTCAAACATCTCATTTCCAGCACATTCACCCTCCTGCGCACAACTCTATCCATAGCCCACGCCTCGCAACCATACAACATTGTTGGAACCACTATTCTGTCAAACATACCCATTTTTGCTTTCCGAGATAATGTTCTCGACTTCCACACATTCTTCAAGGTTCCCAGGATTTTCGCCCCCTCCCCCACCCTATGATTCACTTCTACTTCCATGGTTCCATCCGCTGCCAGATCCACTCCCAGATATCTACTTCCTCCAGTTTTTCTCCATTCAAACTTACCTCCCAATTGACTTGACCCTCAACCCTACTGTACCTAATAACCTTGCTCTTATTCACATTTACTCTTTACTTTCTTCTTTCACATACTTTACCAAACTCAGTCACCAGCTTCTGCAGTTTCTCACATGAATCAGCCACCAGCGCTGTACTATTAGCGAACAACAACTGACTCACTTCCCAAGCTCTCTCATCCACAACAGACTTCATACTTGCTCCTCTTTCCAAAACTCTTGCATTCACCTCCCTAATAACCCCATCCATAAACAAATCAAACAACCATGGAGACATCACACACCCCTGCCGCAAACCTACATTCACTGAGAACCAATCACTTACATATATATATTTTTTTTTTTTTTTTTTTTTTTTTTATACTTTGTCGCTGTCTCCCGCGTTTGCGAGGTAGCGCAAGGAAACAGACGAAAGAAATGGCCCAACCCTCCCATACACATGTACATACACACGTCCACACACGCAAATATACACACCTACACAGCTTTCCATGGTTCACCCCAGACGCTTCACATGCCTTGATTCAATCCACTGACAGCACGTCAACCCCTGTATACCACATCGCTCCAATTCACTCTATTCCTTGCCCTCCTTTCACCCTCCTGCATGTTCAGGCCCCGATCACACAAAATCCTTTTCACTCCATCTTTCCACCTCCAATTTGGTCTCCCACTTCTCCTCGTTCCCTCCACCTCCGACACATATATCCTCTTGGTCAATCTTTCCTCACTCATTCTCTCCATGTGCCCAAACCATTTCAAAACACCCTCTTCTGCTCTCTCAACCACGCTCTTTTTATTTCCACACATCTCTCTTACCCTTACGTTACTTACTCGATCAAACCACCTCACACCACACATTGTCCTCAAACATCTCATTTCCAGCACATCCATCCTCCTGCGCACAACTCTATCCATAGCCCACGCATCGCAACCATACAACATTGTTGGAACTACTATTCCTTCAAACATACCCATTTTTGCTTTCCGGGATAATGTTCTCGACTTCCACACATTTTCCAAGGCTCCCAAAATTTTCGCCCCCCTCCCCCACCCTATGATCCACTTCCGCTTCCATGGTTCCATCCGCTGACAGATCCACTCCCAGATATCTAAAACACTTCACTTCCTCCAGTTTTTCACCATTCAAACTCACCTCCCAATTGACTTGACCCTCAACCCTACTGTACCTAATAACCTTGCTCTTATTGACATTTACTCTTAACTTTCTTCTTCCACACACTTTACCAAACTCCGTCACCAGCTTCTGCAGTTTCTCACATGAATCCGCCACCAGCGCTGTATCATCAGCGAACAACAACTGACTCACTTCCCAAGCTCTCTCATCCCCAACAGACTTCATACTTGCCCCTCTTTCCAAAACTCTTGCATTTACCTCCCTAACAACCCCATCCATAAACAAATTAAACAACCATGGAGACATCACACACCCCTGCCGCAAACCTACATTCACTGAGAACCAATCACTTTCCTCTCTTCCTACACGTACACATGCCTTACATCCTCGATAAAAACTTTTCACTGCTTCTAACAACTTGCCTCCCACACCATATATTCTTAATACCTTCCACAGAGCATCTCTATCAACTCTATCATATGCCTTCTCCAGATCCATAAATGCTACATACAAATCCATTTGCTTTTCTAAGTATTTCTCACATACATTCTTCAAAGCAAACACCTGATCCACACATCCTCTACCACTTCTGAAACCACACTGCTCTTCCCCAATCTGATGCTCTGTACATGCCTTCACCCTCTCAATCAATACCCTCCCATATAATTTACCAGGAATACTCAACAAACTTATACCTCTGTAATTTGAGCACTCACTCTTATCCCCTTTGCCTTTGTACAATGGCACTATGCAAGCATTCCGCCAATCCTCAGGCATCTCACCATGAGTCATACATACATTAAATAACCTTACCAACCAGTCAACAATACAGTCACCCCCTTTTTTAATAAATTCCACTGCAATACCATCCAAACCTGCTGCCTTGCCGGCTTTCATCTTCCGCAAAGCTTTTACTACCTCTTCTCTGTTTACCAAATCATTTTCCCTAACCCTCTCACTTTGCACACCACCTCGACCCAAACACCCTATATCTGCCACTCTGTCATCAGACACATTCAACAAACCTTCAAAATACTCATTCCATCTCCTTCTCACATCACCACTACTTGTTATCACCTCCCCATTTACGCCCTTCACTGAAGTTCCCATTTGCTCCCTTGTCTTACGCACCCTATTTACCTCCTTCCAGAACATCTTTTTATTCTCCCTAAAATTTACTGATAGTCTCTCACCCCAACTCTCATTTGCCCTTTTTTTCACCTCTTGCACCTTTCTCTTGACCTCCTGTCTCTTTCTTTTATACTTCTCCCACTCAATTGCATTTTTTCCCTGCAAAAATCGTCCAAATGCCTCTCTCTTCTCTTTCACTAATACTCTTACTTCTTCATCCCACCACTCACTACCCTTTCTAAACAGCCCACCTCCCACTCTTCTCATGCCACAAGCATCTTTTGCGCAATCCATCACTGATTCCCTAAATACATCCCATTCCTCCCCCACTCCCCTTACTTCCATTGTTCTCACCTTTTTCCATTCTGTACACAGTCTCTCCTGATACTTCTTCACACAGGTCTCCTTCCCAAGCTCACTTACTCTCACCACCTTGTTCACCCCAACATTCACTCTTCTTTTCTGAAAACCCATACTAATCTTCACCTTAGCCTCCACAAGATAATGATCAGACATCCCTCCAGTTGCACCTCTCAGCACATTGACATCCAAAAGTCTCTCTTTCGCACGCCTGTCCATTAACACGTAATCCAATAACGCTCTCTGGCCATCTCTCCTACTTACATACGTATACTTATGTAGATCTCGCTTTTTAAACCAGGTATTCCCAATCAACAGTCCTTTTTCAGCACATAAATCTACAAGCTCTTCACCATTTCCATTTACAACACTGAACACCCCATGCATACCAATTATTCCCTCAACTGCCACATTACTCACCTTTGCATTCAAATCACCCATCACTATAACCCGGTCTCGTGCATCAAAACCGCTAAGACACTCATTTAGCTGCTCCCAAAACACTTGCCTCTCATGATCTTTCTTCTCATGCCCAGGTGCATATGCACCAATAATCACCCACCTCTCTCCATCAACTTTCAATTTTACCCATATTAATCGAGAATTTACTTTCTTACATTCTATCACATACTCCCACAACTCCTGTTTTAGGAGTATTGCTACTCCTTCCCTTGCTCTTGTCCTCTCACTAACCCCTGACTTCACTCCCCAGACATTTCCAAACCACTCTTCCCCTTTACCCTTGAGCTTCGTTTCACTCAGAGCCAAAACATCCAGGTTCCTTTCCTCAAACATACTACCTATCTCTCCTTTTTTCACATCTTGGTTACATCCACACACATTTAGGCACCCCACTAACAATCCAGGTGAGACCATGTGTTACACTCTCAAGTGAATTGTCAGCACCAGAGAACAAGAAGCCATGTGCAATTGAGAATTAGGAGTTCATCCAGGAGCCTCAAAGCCGTGCTGCTCCATGACAAGAACAAGTACCACTCTCTTCCTCTGGCTCATTCGGTGCACCTTAAAGAATACAGCAGTGTCAAGACTTTGCTAAGCATCTTGAAGTATGATGAGTACAGCTGGGAGGTTATCAAAGACTTCAAAATGGTGGCATTCCTGATGGGTATCCAAGGTAGTTTTACCAAGTTTCCCTGCTATCTTTGCCTATGGGACAGCTGGGGATGAACATCAAGTGGGAGCCACTGGTTTACCCTAGAAGGTGTTGATGCCACCGCTGCACATAAAATCAGGCCTTATGAAACAATTTTTTTCATTCATTTCAAGCTAAAAGTTTGTTTTCTAAATTGTTTCTTACATTTTTCATATGTATATATATGTATGTGTGTGTGTGTGTGTGTGTGTGTGTGCGTGTGTGTGTGTGTGTGTGTGTGTGTGTGTGTGTGTGTGTGTATATATATATATGTATATTATCCCTGGGGATAGGGGTGAAAGAATACTTCCCATGTATTCCTCGCGTGTCGTAGAAAGCGACTAGAGGGGACGGGAGCGGGGGGCCGGAAATCCTCCCCTCCTTGTATTAACTTTCTAAAATGGGAAACAGAAGAAGGAGTCTTATATATATATATATATATATATATATATATATATATATATATATATATATATATATATATATATATATATATATATATATATATATATATATATATATATAATGTGTGCAGTCAATGAGATGGTATTAACCCATGCCGTGTCAGCTACCATGAAATAACAATACGTGTTCCGAGGGATGGTTATCGCTGGAGCTTTGAATTTTCTGCCTGGAAGGGAAATATCGAAGATCCTGTGAAAAGTATGAACAAGATATAAGTAAAGATTTAATGTTAAATTGATAACTATATTTATTGACCGGGTCACTTCTGGTGTTCTACGGCTCCCTATATCATTCCCGTGTATCTATAGAGTGACATAATTCTTCCTCTGCTCTCTCTCTCTCTCTCTCTCTCTCTCTCTCTCTCTCTCTCTCTCTCTCTCTCTCTCTCTCTCTCTCTCTCTCTCTCTCCCTCCTTGATCGTCCCGTGCAACATACAAGACCTCAGCTCGTTCCGTCTCCAAAGTTGATATCTTGTATTACAGTCACACCGGAATAGATATACACTTGTAAGAATAGAAGTGAGGCAGGTTATGGTTCCCACGTCCAATATCAGAGTAAGAAGAAAACATGTGACTGTCTGGGACTCAGAAACGCATTTGCACTTGTCCATCCCATCGGCATAACAGCTGCCAGGGCGATAACCTTATCTAAATAGCCACAATAACCGTCTATAACGTGTATATACATTAGGACGAAAATTGGGCAGTGACTACCACTGTGTGAGCATTCCTTGGCCCCGATCATGAGCACAAAGAAGGTACTCACGGGCTATCTCTCCTTGAAAGCAGCCTTATGGGCATGAGAATCTTTCAGAACCGCATGTGCACCTCGTTGGCAGTAGACACATATGGCCCAACTTGCATGACAGATACTTGAAACGGAAGATTTTCTTTTGGGCAGATTTAGTTTCTATTCTTTTCTTTCCTCAGCCAGACTAGAATGCTTCTCCTCCCTGCTTCCTCTCTACACCTGCCGGGTGTCCACCACCCATCGGCAGGTCTGTCATAGTTTGAAGAATACCAGACTCCTTAGTGTTCTCTTTCACTTTTAAATGTCTGATATATATATATATATATATATATATATATATATATATATATATATATATATATATATATATATATATATATATATATATATATATATATATATATATATATATATATATATATATATATATGTGTATGGAACCCAACCATATCCTACATAAACTAGGAAACCCAACCATTTCCTGTATATACAAAGGTACCCAACCATTTGCCATATAAACTAGAGATCCTAACCATTCGTTTCTTATCGTAGTTGTATATGATGAATATGTGATTAAAGATCATTTGTTAAAGACATACTTTTAACGATCGTTGGTGAAATATATAAGATTAACGATTTTCTGTTAAAAGTATGCGATTATCGCTCGTTTATTGAAATTACGCTATTAACGATCTTTTATTCGAATATATGCGATTAATATTTTTGTTATAAAGAAAGATGGTTAACGAGTTTCCATTAAAGGTAGATACTTACTGATTGTCCACTAAAGATATATAATCAACTATTCTCCATTAAAGGCAAGCGAGTGGTGGTTGTATATTATAGACGTTCAAAGAAGCATGGTCAGTGTTCCTCCTCTGAATTATGACGTTTAACGATCCAGGATTGATTCTCGTGACTCGTCGTTTGCTTGTCTTGTCTGCTGAGGCAGTTTTACTGGCTACATCCTCAGGTTTTATTGCCTCTATTTTTCTTACAGGCCTTGGCCATCTGGCGGCTAAACCTCGCACAGGAAAAAAAAAAAAATTGGTGTTTAACTGCTGGGTTTCTTTTCTAGTTTATTTAACTAGGCTCTATCTTTTCTCTCTCTCTCTCTCTCTCTCTCTCTCTCTCTCTCTCTCTCTCTCTCTCTCTCTCTCTCTCTCTCTCTTTCTCTCTCTCTCTCTCTCTCTCTCTCTCTCTCTCTCTGGGGGAAAGGGGTAGCTTTTCTGGTCGTTCACCAAAAGCTTTTTATCTTACCAGAAAGGCTGGGAAAAGCCTCTAGTTTTACGTGGCAAAAAGGGCTTTTACTTTCAGCTGCCTCAGTCCCCTTAAATATTTACCAACTCTCAATTTAACTACGTGCCAGGCCTGCCTCATGAGGACGTCTCTCGTCGTAAATAATTATTCGTAGGTGGGTAGTCTCTCTCTCTCTCTCTCTCTCTCTCTCTCTCTCTCTCTCTCTCTCTCTCTCTCTCTCTCTCTCTCTCTCTCTCTCTCTCCCATAATAACGCTATACAAGTATATAGAATCATCATTATCGGTTGTCTAACACAGTGTTAGCGCAAAGTGGAGTACTTGGCTATGTGATAAAGAGAGAAATGGATTAATTAACGTGACTGAAGACAATATTTTCTCGATTAATCCGTCAAGAAGTAAAAATGTCATCGACCCTCACACCTACCAAGTGGAGAGACTTGCCCAGCTCCTGTGAGGTGGTGACCATGGCAACATCATTGCACTAGAGTTGAATACTAGACTTGTAATGGTGTGAAGCAGATTATTCTCTTTAGATCACAGAAAAGCTAACTCTGGGAAATATAAGAAACTATAGATAAGCCACAGTGACTGGATGAAATATAGTGCAACACATGAGCATTTCTGAAACAAATTAGTTTATGATTAACACGCGTCAGCCAGTGTGAGCTCATGACCAGCCAGGATGACCAGGAAGATCACAGAACTAATAATATTAATGAGAAAAAAAAGAAATCGGTCAAAACCAATGAAACTATGAAGGGAAATGTTGAAAATATTATGCATAGTAAACGCAAACATAAATGAAATATTTTTCTTAAACATGATCAAGATAATCCAATGGATGATCAAGATAACCCCGTGGGTGATCAAGATAACCCAATATATGATCAAAATAGCCCCATGCATGGTAAGATAACCCCATATATGATTAAGATAATCCCATGTATGGTCAAGATAACCCCCTACATTGCCAAGATAACTCAAGCATGGTCAAGATTAACCCCAAGCACGGTCAAAATAAATCCATCGATGATCAAGATAACCCCATGCATGATCAAGATAATCTCATGGACGATCAAGATAACCACATGGATGACTAAATTACCCCATGGACGATCAAGATAACCTCATGGATGATCAAGATAACCATATGGATGACAAAACCTCATGGATGACCAAGTAACTCCATAGATGATCAAGATAAGCCCATAGATGATCAAGATAACCTTATGTATGATCAAGATAACTACATGGATGATCAAGATAACCTCATGAATGATCAAAATAACCAGAGGGATGATCAAAATAACCTCATGGATGATCAGGATAACCCCAGGGCTGATCAAGATAACCTCATGGATGATCAAGATAACCACATGGATGATCCAGATAACCTCATGGATAATCAGGAAAACCCCATGGATGATCAAGATAACCTCATGGATGATCAAGGTAACCTTATGGATGATCAAGACAACCTCATGCATGATCAAGATAACCACATGGATGATCAAGATAACCCCATGCATGGTCAAAATAATCTCATGGATGATCAAGATAACCACGTGGATAATTAAGATAACCCCATGGATGATCAAGATAATCACATGGATGGTCAAGATAACTACATAGATGATCAAGATAACCTCATGATGACCAAGATAACCACATGGATGATCAAAATAACCGCATGCATGATCAAGATATCCACATGGATGATCAAGATGGCCTCATGCATGGTCAAGATAATCTCATGGATGATCATGATAACCAGATGGATGATCAAGATAACCCCATGCATGATCAAGATAACAATAGGAATGATCAAGATAACCCCATGCATGGTCAAGATAATCTCATGGATGATCAAAATATCCACGAAGATAATTAAGATAACCCCATCGATAATCAAGATAACCTCATGGATGATCAAGATAACCACATGAATGATCAAAATAACCTATTGGATGATCAAGATAACCCATGTGCGATCAAGATAATCACATGGCTGATGCAACATAACCCTATGTATGGTCAAGATAACCTCGTGGAGGATCAAGATAACCACGTAGATAATTAAGATACCCCATGGATGATCAAGATAACCTCATGGATGATCAAGATAACCACATGGATGATCAAGATAACCTCATGGATGATCAAGATAACCACATGGATGATCAAAATAACTTAATGGATGATCAAGATAACCACATGGATAATCAAGATAATCCCATTGGCGATCAAGATAACCACATGGATGATCAAGATAACTACATGGATGATCAAGATAACCTCGTTGATGATCAAGCTAACCACATGGATGATCAACATAACCACATGGATGATCAGTATAACCACACGGATGATCTAGACAACCTCATGGGTGATCAAGATAACCGCATGGATGATCAAGATAACCTCATGAATGATCAAGATAACCACATGCATGGACAACATAACTTCATGGATGGTGAAGACAACCCCATTGATGATCAAGATAACCTCATGGATGATCAAGATAACCATGTGGATGATCGAGATAACCTCATGGATGATCAAGATAACCATGTGGATGATCAAGATAACCTCATGGATGATCAAGATAACCATGTGGATGATCGAGATAACCTCATGGATGATCAGTATCAGAACATGGATGATCAAGATAACCTCATGAATGATATCGAGAAAACATCATGCATGGTCTGGATGACCCAATGGAAACCTTTGTATATGTAATACAGAGATAGAACACAGGAGATACACCACAATAACACGATCTGTCTCCAGGGTTTGATAACGAATACAGTCACTGGTAACTGTAGTTAACAGACATGAACAACAATAATACAACAAAATTGAACCAATAACTTAGCCTCAGGGTTCTTCAATGAAGTCACACAGGCAGTTTGTATTTCCCAGACACAAAAATACTCAAGTCAAGAACGAAAGGGAAGGTACATAAAGACGGGACACCTGGTAAATGTTACCCCAGTGTGTCAGGATGAAGACTGAGAGATGTGATTTATACTACCACCCAGTTAGCATTACGATTGTCTAAAGTAAACAGACATTATAAGGCAAAACTTGTAAAATACTTGATCATAGAATGACAGAGAGCCAGCAAAGGTTTCCGAAAAAAAAAAATCGTTGACAAAATTATCAGAATTTTTCAATGTTTTATACGACAAGTGTGGCTCACGTACTCTCTGATGTAATGGAATTAGAACTTCAAAAGGAACTCGGTAAAGTACCACACTAGAGTCTCTATGCAAATGAAAATCACATGGAATGAGGGATGAATCACACACACACACACACACACACACATATATATATATATATATATATATATATATATATATATATATATATATATATATATATATATATATATATATATATATATATATATATATATATATATATATATATATATATATATATATGTATACATATATATATATATATATATATATATATATATATATATATATATATATATATATATATATATATATATATATATATATATATATTGGAAAGGATCACAATTTTGCACGTGATCAAGGTATTCCTATGAGTCCACGGGGAAAATGAAACACGAAAAGTTCCCAAGTGCACTTTCGTGTAATAATCACATCATCAGGGGAGACACAAGAGAGAAATATAACAGTCAGTTGATATACATCGATATACAAACCTCTAACAGCCAGGATCGAACCCGGGACCCCTGTGTAACAGACGGGAATGCTACCGCTAGGCTATGGGCCTGGCTAATAGAAAATAACTATTCGAATGCCATGTACTCGAATACCCTTCGTCTCACGTTGGTGAGCAACGGGGTCTACACAGGTCACTCCCAACAGGCGCACATAGCAAGCAGATAGCTATTATACATTCTTATTATAATTTGTCGCTGTCTCCCGTGTTAGCGAGGTAGCGCAAAGAAACAAACGAAAGAATGGCCCAATCCACCCACATACACACATATAAACATAAACGCTCACACACGCACATATACATACTTAAACATTTCGACGTATACCTACATAAACATACACAGATATATACATGTATAATCATGTACGTATTCATTCACGTTGCCTTCACCCATTCTCGTCGCTACCCAGCCACACATGAAAACAGCACATGACAGCATGTGTATATATGTATATGTCTGTATAAGTATATATACGTATACGTTGAAACATATAGGTATGTGTATGTACGTGTGTGGACGTGTATGTATATACATGTGTATGTAGGTGGGTTGAGCCTTTCTTTCGTCTGTTTCCTTGCGCTACCTCGCTAACGCAGGAGACATCGACAAATTATACTAAAGAAAAAAAAAGAAAAAAGAAAATATATATATACATATATATATATGGATATATATATATATATATATATATATATATATATATATATATATATATATATATATATATATATATATATATATATATACATATATTTTTTTTTTTGCTTTGTCGCTGTCTCCCGCGTCTGCGAGGTAGCGCAAGGAAACAGACGAAAGAAATGGCCCAAACCACCCCATACACATGTATATACATACGTCCACAGACGCACATATACATACCTACACAGCTTTCCATGGTTTACCCCAGACGCTTCACATGCCCAGATTCAATCCACTGACAGCACGTCAACCCCGGTATACCACATCGATCCAATTCACTCTATTCCTTGCCCTCCTTTCACCCTCCTCCATGTTCAGGCCCCGATCACACAAAATCTTTTTCACTCCATCTTTCCACCTCCAATTTGGTCTCCCTCTTCTCCTCGTTCCCTCCACCTCCGACACATATATCCTCTTGGTCAATCTTTCCTCACTCATTCTCTCCATGTGCCCAAACCATTTCAAAACACCCTCTTCTGCTCTCTCAACCACGCTCTTTTTATTTCCACACATCTCTCTTACCCTTACGTTACTCACTCGATCAAACCACCTCACACCACACATTGTCCTCAAACATCTCATTTCCAGCACATCCATCCTCCTGCGCACAACTCTATCCATAGCCCACGTCTCGCAACCATTCAACATTGTTGGAACCACTATTCCTTCAAACATACCCATTTTTGCTTTCCGAGATAATGTTCTCGACTTCCACACATTCTTCAAGGCTCCCAGGATTTTCGCCCCCTCCCCACCCTATGATCCACTTACGCTTCCATGGTTCCATCCGCTGCCAGATCCACTCCCAGATATCTACTCTCCAGTTTTTCTCCATTCAAACTTACCTCCCAATTGACTTGACCCTCAACCCTACTGTACCTAATAAACTTGCTCTTATTCACACTTACTCGTAAGTTTCTTCTTTCACACACTTTACCAAACTCAGTCACGAGCTTCTGCAGTTTCTCACATGAATCAGCCACCAGCGCTGTATCATCAGCGAACAACAACTGACTCACTTCCCAAGCTCTCTCATCCACAACAGACTTCATACTTGCCCCTTTTTCCAAAATTCTTGCATTCACCTCCCTAACAACCCCAACCATAAACAAATTAAACAACCATGGAGACATCACACACACCTGCCGCAAACCTACATTCACTGAGAACCAATATATATAGATATATATATATATGTGTGGAAGTCGAGAACATTATCTCGGAAAGCAAAAATGGGTATGTTTGAAGGAATAGTGGTTCCAACAATGTTGTATGGTTGCGAGGCGTGGGCTATGGATAGAGTTGTGCGCAGGAGGATGGATGTGCTGGAAATGAGATGTTTGAGGACAATGTGTGGTGTGAGGTGGTTTGATCGAGTAAGTAACGTAAGGGTAAGAGAGATGTGTGGAAATAAAAAGAGCGTGGTTGAGAGAGCAGAAGAGGGTGTTTTGAAATGGTTTGGGCACATGGAGAGAATGAGTGAGGAAAGGTTGACCTAGAGGATATATGTGTCGGAGGTGGAGGGAACGAGGAGAAGAGGGAGACCAAATTGGAGGTGGAAAGATGGAGTGAAAAAGATTTTGTGTGATCGGGGCCTGAACATGCAGGAGGGTGAAAGGAGGGCAAGGAATAGAGTGAATTGAAGCGATGTGGTATACCGGGGTTGACGTGCTGTCAGTGGATTGAATCGGGCCATGTGAAGCGTCTGGGGTAAACCATGGAAAGCTGTGTAGGTATGTATATTTTGCGTGTGTGGACGTATGTATATACATGTGTATGGGGGTGGGTTGGGCCATTTCTTTCGTCTGTTTCCTTGCGCTACCTCGCAAACGCGGGAGACAGCGACAAAGCAAAAAAAAAAAATAAAATATATATATATATATATATATATATATATATATATATATATAAATATATATATATATATGTATATATATATATATATATATATCTATATATATATATATATATATATATATATATATATATATATATATATATATATATATATATATATATATATATATATATATATTATATTATTATACTTTGTCGCTGTCTCCCGCGTTTGCGAGGTAGCGCAAGGAAACAGACGAAAGAAATGGCCCCCCCCCATACACATGTATATACATACGTCCACACACGCAAATATACATACCTACACAGCTTTCCATGGTTTACCCCAGACGCTTCACATGCCCTGATTCAATCCACTGACAGCACGTCAACCCCGGTATACCACATCGCTCCAATTCACTCTATTCCTTGCCCTCCTTTCACCCTCCTGCATGTTCAGGCCCCGATCACACAAAATCTTTTTCACTCCATCTTTCCACCTCCAATTTGGTCTCCCTCTTCTCCTCGTTCCCTCCACCTCCGACACATATATCCTCTTGGTCAATCTTTCCTCACTCATTCTCTCCATGTGCCCAAACCACTTCAAAACACCCTCTTCTGCTCTCTCAACCACGCTCTTTTTTTTTCCACACATCTCTCTTACCCTTACGTTACTCACTCGATCAAACCACCTCACACCAAACATTGTCCTCAAACATCTCATTTCCAGCACATCCATCCTCCTGCGCACAACTCTATCCATAGCCCACGCCTCGCAACCATACAACATTGTTGGAACCACTATTCCTTCAAACATACCCATTTTTGCTTTTCGAGATAATGTTCTCGACTTCCACACATTCTTCAAGGCCCCCAGAATTTTCGCCCCCTCCCCCACTCTATGATCCACTTCCGCTTCCATGGTTCCATCCGCTGCCAGATCCACTCCCAGATATCTAAAACACTTCACTTCCTCCAGTTTTTCTCCATTCAAACTCACCTCCCAATTGACTTGACCCTCAACCCTACTGTACCTAATAACCTTGCTCTTATTCACATTTACTCTTAACTTTCTTCTTCCACACACTTTACCAAACTCAGTCACCAGCTTCTGCAGTTTCTCACATGAATCAGCCACCAGCGCTGTATCATCAGCGAACAACAACTGACTCACTTCCCAAGCTCTCTCATCCCCAACAGACTTCATACTTGCCCCTCTTTCCAAAACTCTTGCATTTACTTCCCTAACAACCCCATCCATAAACAAATTAAACAACCATGGAGACATCACACACCCCTGCCGCAAACCTACATTTTTTTTTTTTTTTTTTTATACTTTGTCGCTGTCTCCCGCGTTTGCGAGGTAGCGCAAGGAAACAGACGAAAGAAATGGGCCAACCCCCCCCATACACATGTACATACACACGTCCACACACGAAAATATACATACCTACACAGCTTTCCATGGTTTACCCCGGACGCTTCACATGCCTTGATTCAATCCACTGACAGCACGTCAACCCCTGTATACCACATCACTCCAATTCGCTCTATTTCTTGCCCTCCTTTCACCCTCCTGCATGTTCAGGCCCCGATCACACAAAATCCTTTTCACTCCATCTTTCCACCTCCAATTTGGTCTCCCTCTTCTCCTCGTTCCCTCCACCTCCGACACATATATCCTCTTGGTCAATCTTTCCTCACTCATTCTCTCCATGTGCCCAAACCATTTCAAAACACCCTCTTCTGCTCTCTCAACCACGCTCTTTTTATTTCCACACATCTCTCTTACCCTTCCGTTACTTACTCGATCAAACCACCTCACACCACACATTGTCCTCAAACATCTCATTTCCAGCACATCCATCTTCCTGCGCACAACTCTATCCATAGCCCACGCCTCGCAACCATACAACTTTGTTGGAACCACTATTCCTTCAAACATACCCATTTTTGCTTTCCGGGATAATGTTCTCGACTTCCACACATTTTTCAAGACTCCCAAAATTCTCGCCCCCTCCTCCACCCTATGATCCACTTCCGCTTCCATGGTTCCATCCGCTGACAGATCCACTCCCAGATATCTAAAACACTTCACTTCCTCCAGTTTTTCTCCATTCAAACTCACCTCCCAATTGACTTGACCCTCAACCCTACTGTACCTAATAACCTTGCTCTTATTCACATTTACTCTTAACTTTCTTCTTCCACACACTTTACCAAACTCCGTCACCAGCTTCTGCAGTTTCTCACATGAATCCGCCACCAGCGCTGTATCATCAGCGAACAACAACTGACTCACTTCCCAAGCTCTCTCATCCCCAACAGACTTCATACTTGCCCCTCTTTCCAAAACTCTTGCATTTACCTCCCTAACAACCCCATCCATAAACAAATTAAACAACCATGGAGACATCACACACCCCTGCCGCAAACCTACATTCACTGAGAACCAATCACTTTCCTCTCTTCCTACACGTACACATGCCTTACATCCTCGATAAAAACTTTTCACTGCTTCTAACAACTTGCCTCCCACACCATATATTCTTAATACCTTCCACAGAGTATCTCTATCAACTCTATCATATGCCTTCTCCAGATCCATAAATGCTACATACAAATCCATTTGCTTTTCTAAGTATTTCTCACATACATTCTTCAAAGCAAACACCTGATCCACACATCCTCTACCACTTCTGAAACCACACTGCTCTTCCCCAGTCTGATGCTCTGTACATGCCTTCACCCTCTCAATCAGTACCCTCTCATATAATTTACCAGGAATACTCAACAAACTTATACTTCTGTAATTTGAGCACTCACTCTTATCCCCTTTGCCTTTGTACAATGGCACTATGCACGCATTCCGCCAATCCTCAGGCACCTCCCCATGAGTCATACATACATTAAATAACCTTACCAACCAGTCAACAATACAGTCACCCCCTTTTTTAATAAATTCCACTGCAATACCATCCAAACCTGCTGCCTTGCCGGCTTTCATCTTCCGCAAAGCTTTTACTACCTCTTCTCTGTTTACCAAATCATTTTCCCTAACCCTCTCACTTTGCACACCACCTCGACCCAAACACCCTATATCTGCCACTCTCTCATCAGACACATTCAACAAACCTTCAAAATACTCATTCCATCTCCTTCTCACATCACCACTACTTGTTATCACCTCCCCATTTACGCCCTTCACTGAAGTTCCCATTTGCTCCCTTGTCTTACGCACCCTATTTACCTCCTTCCAGAACATCTTTTTATTCTCCCTAAAATTTACTGATAGTCTCTCACCCCAACTCTCGGGGTGTGTATATGTATATATATATATATATATACATATATATATATATGTATATATACATATATATGTATATATATATACATGTATATATATATATATATATATATATATATATATATATATATATATATATATATATATATATATATATATATATATATATATATATATATATTGAGTTTGGTAAAGTGTGTGGAAGAAGAAAGTTGAGAGTAAATGTGAATAAGAGCAAGGTTATTAGGTACAGTAGGGGTGAGGGTCAAGTCAATTGGGAGGTGAGTTTGAATGGAGAAAAACTGGAGGAAGTGAAGTGTTTTAGATATTTGGGAGTGGATCTGTCAGCGGATGGAACCATGGAAGCGGAAGTGGATCATAGGGTGGGGGAGGGGGCGAAAATTTTGGGAGCCTTGAAAAATGTGTGGAAGTCGAGAACATTATCTCGGAAAGCAAAAAAAAATGGGTATGTTTGAGGGAATAGTGGTTCCAACAATGTTGTATGGTTGCGAGGCGTGGGCTATGGATAGAGATGTGCGCAGGAGGATGGATGTGCTGGAAATGAGATGTTTGAGGACAATGTGTGGTGTGAGGTGGTTTGATCGAGTAAGTAACGTAAGGGTAAGAGAGATGTGTGGAAATAAAAAGAGCGTGGTTGAGAGAGCAGAAGAGGGTGTTTTGAAATGGTTTGGGCACATGGAGAGAATGAGTGAGGAGAGATTGACCAAGAGGATATATGTGTCGGAGGTGGAGGGAACGAGGAGAAGAGGGAGACCAAATTGGAGGTGGAAAGATGGAGTGAAAAAGATTTTGTGTGATCGGGGCCTGAACATGCAGGAGGGTGAAAGGAGGGCAAGAAATAGAGTGAATTGGAGTCATGTGGTATACAGGGGTTGACGTGCTGTCAGTGGATTGAAGCAAGGCATGTGAAGCGTCTGGGGTAAACCATGGAAAGCTGTGTAGGTATGTATATTTGCGTGTGTGGACGTGTGTATGTACATGTGTATGGGGGGGGGGGGGGGTTGGGCCATTTCTTTCGTCTGTTTCCTTGCGCTACCTCGCAAACGCGGGAGACAGCGACAAAGTATAAAAAAAAAAAAAAAAAAAAATATATATATATATATATATATATATATATATATATATATATATATATATATATATATATATATATATATATATATATATATATACAGAACACATAGCCAGCTGAGAGCGTTTTACCGAACCTGACTGTACAACGCGGAGTTATATGAATACGAATAAAGTGTATATGAACGCGCACCTTCATAGAACATACATAGAACAGTCAGGTTCGGTAAAACGCTCTCAGCTAGCTATGTGTTCTGTTCGGAAACAACCGATAGACCCCGTTGCTCACCATTGTGAGACGAAGGGTATTCGACTACTTAGTATTTCGAATAGTTGTTTCCTATTATACAGTCCCTTAGCCTAGCGGTTAGCATGCCTGCCTCTTGCACAAGGGGTCCTAGGTTCGATCCTGGCTGATGGAGCTTTGTATGTTCTATGAAGGTGTGCGTTCATATACACTTTATTCGTATATATGTATATATATATATATATATATATATATTTTATATATATATTCCAGCCTCGAGGTTCCGTCCCCTTTAGTCGCCTTTTACGACACGTGAGGAATGCGTGGGAAGCATTCTTTCTCCCCTCTCCCCAGGGATAGGTTTCGGTGCATTATTACATGACTTCTAGAGACTGAGTGTGAACGAATGTAGCCTTTGCTGTCTTTTCCCAGCGCTACCTCGCGCACATGAGGGGGGAGGGGGTTGTTATTTCATGTGTGGCGGGGTGGCGATGGAAATAAATAAAGGCAGACAGTATGAATTTTGTACATGTGTATATATGTATATGTCTGGGTGTGTATATATATATATATATATATATATATATGTATACGTTGAGATGTATACGTATGTATATTTGCGTGCGTGGACGCGTATGTATATACATGTGTTTGTGGGTGGGTTGGGCCATTTCTTTCGTCTGTTTCCTTGCGATACCTCGCTGACGCGGGAGACAGCGACAAAGCAAAATGAATAAATAAATAGATAAATATATATATGTATATATATATATATATATATATATATATATATATATATATATATATATATATATATATATATATATATATATATATATATATATTATATATATATATATTATCTTTTTTTTTTTTGCTTTGTCGCTGTCTCCCGCGTTTGCGAGGTAGCGCAAGGAAACAGACGAAAGAAATGGCCCAACCCACCCCCATACACATGTATATACATACACGTCCACACACGCAAATATACATACCCATACATCTCAATGTACACATATATATACACACACAGACACATACATATATACACATGCACACAATTCACACTGTCTGCCTTTATTCATTCCCATCGCCACCTCGCCACACATGGAATAACATCCCCCTCCCCCCTCATGTGTGCGAGGTAGCGCTAGTAAAAGACAACAAAGGCCCCATTCGTTCACACTCAGTCTCTAGGTGTCATGCAATAATGCCCGAAACCACAGCTCCCTTTCCACATCCACGCCCCACAAAACTTTCCATGGGTTTACCCCAGACGCTTCACATGCCCTGATTCAATCAATTGACAGCACGTCGACCCCGGTATACCACATCGATCCAATTCACTCTATTCCTTGCACGCCTTTCACCCTCCTGCATGTTCAGGCTCCGATTACTCAAAATCTTTTTCACTCCATCTTTCAACAACCAATTTGGTCTCCCACTTCTCCTCGTTCCCTCCACCTCCGACACATATATCCTCTTGGTCAATCTTTCCTCACCCATTCTCTCCATGTGCCCAGACCATTTCAAAACACCCTCTTCTGCTCTCTCAACCACGCTCTTTTTATTTCCACACATCTCTCTTACCCTTATACTACTTACTCGATCAAACCACCTCACACCACACATTGTACTCAAACATCTCATTTCCAGCACATCCATCCTCCTGCGCACAACTCTATCCATAGCCCACGCCTCGCAACCATACAACATTGTTGGATCCACTATTTCTTCAAACATACCCATTTTTGCTTTCCGAGATAATGTTCTCGACTTCCACACATTCTTCAAGGCTCCCAGGATTTTCGCCCCCTCCCCCACCCTAAGATTCACTTCCGCTTTCATGGTTCCATCCGCTGCCAGATCCACTCCCAGATATCTAAAACACTTTACTTCCTCAGTTTTTCTCCATTCAAACTTACCTCCCAATTGACTTGATCCCTCAACCCTACTGTACCTAATAACCTTGCTCTTATTCACATTTACTCTTAAGTTTCTTCTTTCACACACTTTACCAAACTCAGCCACCAGCTTTTGCAGTTTCTCATATACATATATATATATATATATATATATATATATATATATATATATATATATATATATATATATATATATATATATATATATATATATATATATATATATGTATGTATATTCTTATGAGTCCATGGGGAAAATGTAACACGAAAAGTTCCCAAGAGCACTTTCGTGTAATAATCACATCATTAGGGGAGACATAGAGAGAAATATGAGTCAGTTATATATATATATATATATATATATATATATATATATATATATATATATATATATATATATATATATATATATATATATATATATATATTTATATATTTATTCATTCATTCATTCTCTTAAAGACCACTATATGTGTAACATTCACAAGCTTTCTTTTTATTTTTTGTCAGTATTTCTCACGGCACGTTTTCCATCAGATACAGTGGGCATTGTTCTATATTCATTGTCAATCTTATTTTGAAATGCATGAAATTTTTTGGGCACACTACGAGTGTCCATCTTCAGGGTAAATGATAATTGTAAATGCTACAACATAATATATAGAACATGATAGAACTGAATCCCATCTTGAAGTGTTACAGATGAGACTGGTAACCCTGATGATGTGTTGATACCTGGCCATGATCCCTCCGAGTTCATGTTTGGTAAGTGTGGTCAGTAGGGGTCAAGCTCGTTGGGCCAACAGTTGAGAGGTTTGCCTGAGATCTTCGCACCTGAGAAAGTTCAGTGGAGGTCGAGAGTATGGTTATTTGGTGTGAAGTAGAGAATAATCCTAGCTTTTCTTGTACTTTGATAATTCAGGAAGGGTTGATATTCTCTTATATATATTGTTTCTGATACCTGTAGTCGTGTATGGTCGTGGCAATAAACACTGTATGTAGGCGTTACCGGGCTACGCTTGCAAGAGTTTACAGCGCGAGTGAAGTCAAGGTTGTATCACTCGGAATACAGTCTCGTCAAGGAGCTTCTTACTCCAAAGGAGTCTACATTTTCTTGCCACTGAAAGTAGTGATCCCTTGGGCTGTAGGTGCCTTCATATGTGTTGCGAGGGCGGCTGGTGGGATGTTTGATCACTATCTTGTGGAGGCGAGAGTGAAGATTTGTAGAGTTTTTCAAAAAAAGAAGAGAGAATGTCGGGGAGAAGAGAGTGGTGAGAGTAAGTGAGCTTGGAAAGGAGACTTGTGTGAGGAAGACCCAGAAGAGATTGAGTGTAGATTAGCAAAAGGTGAAAGCATATGACGTGAGGGGAATGAGTGAGATATGGGATATATTTAGGGAAGCAGTGATGGCATATGCAAGAGATATATACGGCATGAGGAAGGTGGGAGGTGGGCAGATTAGAAAAGGTAGTGAGTGGTGGGATGAAGAAGTAAAGTTGTCAGCGAAAGAGAAAAGAGAGACGTTTGGACGATATTTGCAAGGAAGGACTGCAATTGACCTGAGGATGTAGCAGAGAGAGAGGCAGAGAAGGTGCAAGAGTTGAAAAATAGGGCAAATGAGAGATGGGGTGAGAAAGTATCATTAAAATTTAGTGAGCATAAAAAGATTTTTTAGAGGAGATAAATACGTGCGTAAGACAAGAGAACAAATGGGAACATCGGTAAAGAGGGCAAGGAGGGAAGTGATAGCAGGTAGTGATGAAGTGGGGAGGCGATAGAATGAGTATTTTGAAGGTTTGTTAAATGTGTTTGATGATAGAGTGGCAAATGTAGGATGTTTTGGTCGGGTTGATGTGCGAAGTGAGAGAATCAGGGAGAGTGATTTGGTGAAGAGAGAGGAGGTGGTGAAAGCCTAACAGAAGATAAAATTCGGCAATGGGGCTGGGGTGGATGGTATTGCAGTTGAATTTACTAAGAAAGGAGGTTACTGTGGTGTTGATTAGTTGGTGAGGATACTCATTGTATGTGTGGATTATGGTGAGTGCCTGAGGATTGTCTTAAGGCAAAGGGCATAAAACTGAGCGTTAAAACTACAGAGGCATTAATTTGTTAAGTATTCCTGGAAAATTGTATGGGAGGGTTTTCCATGTATATAACATTATCCTTTCTCTATAGGCCTAGGGGCAGGTAGATATTTCCTGTAACCATAGAGCAGGTCTAATAACAGCATCAGTCTATCGCCCACAAAGGCCACGTAGCTCCAGTTGCTGTCGTCGTCATGAGACACCGTGTCCATATTCCTGCAAAGAGGATCAAATTTCTCAACTGTTGCACCTTAGTCTTGGGTTCCTTTTGCAAAAAAAAAAAAAAAAAAAAAAAAATTATGATACTCTTCTTTTTTTCTATTGTGAGCGACATGATAAGAGCTTTAGTGTGCCCTGATGTTCACCATCCCTGGTGAAAAATAGTGAGGAAGAGAAAAATTGATGTGACTAGAGTTCCTTTTAAAAGATTTGTTGTGGGAGGAGGCAAAGGCGAAAAAGCAGGAGACAAAGAGGATCAAACATTCACCGTAAGAGGAAAGGAGACAGCATCACAACGGTCAGTCCTCGTGTGGCTGGTCTCGACACAAACTATGGGCAGCAGAAGCCAGTTACTTATCGCAGTAGCTGGGACACATGTAGACAGCTCAAAAGGACAATAGCCGAAATAACAATTATAGCCAGAGAAAGAGGATCAATACGGAAAGGCATGGCTTAAAAATAGAGGCGCAAAATGTGACATCCACAAATATACAAAGGAACACAAAGGAGTTCAAATAGCAATAGACCACTGGGGTCAGCAGACCACTGGGGTCAACAGAACAATTGGGTCAAGTGACCAATGAGTCCCTTCGAGGATGTTTGTGATAATACAAGATGTCAGAATCTCAAATTATTGTGGTAAGAGTACAAAGGCATACAGGTGCACCAAGCCAATACACAACAAATTTTCATGTAGTTAAGAAGACACAAATAATGACAGTTGTGGACTTGAAACCAAATATTTATCAACTCTGTTCTTCAGCCGTGTCTTTGGTCCTGCTTTCAATCACATTATTTGGTAATTGAGTTCATAGGTTAGCAATCCTGTATAGGAAAGAACACTTAGCCTCATTCGAGGTCAAACGTTTGCCAACAGTTTGTAATCATTATTAAGAGTATGATCAGATGAAGGAAGCCTCCAGCAGCAGGTTACATTAACGTTATCGAAGCCTTTGATAATCTGGTTCAAGATATTTGCTAAACGTAGAGTTAAAAAGAAACATTCATAAAGATATGGGTTGTCAAGTGTTGTGTGTGAGATGGAGACAAAAGTTTATGGTATTGGGTTCAGAGTCAGCGGCCCACGTTTAAGTGAGGCAAGGGGGAAAATACAGAAACCTTGGCCTATTAAGGGAAATTGACAGCCACTGTAATGCTGGCTGGCACTCCACGTCACCAACACCCAGGTGAGTAGTACCTCCCTGTTCAGGGGGCTGCCTGCCACATACCACGATTATTCTTTTTCCAGTATATATCACTAAGAACATTATGAAATGCTCTTTACATCAGTACCATTAAGGTCTTGATAAGACGTAAATAAGTTTATAATGTATTTCGAAACCAGTCTACGTCATTTCAGAGCTTAGGTCAGTATAGCAACAAGCCATATGAGATGTCTGTAATATCTATATATTCTGTTGTCAAAATGATTCTGCAATAAATTCAGTAATGAACCTCCATTATGAAAACAAACAGTTAAAAAAAGTATTCAATATCTGAAATCGTCAGTCAAAATTGGCTGCTGCAGCCAGGCATCCACCGTGAAAATATGTCCATTTCCTTCAAAAGGAGTTTTGACGTCAGCCATTTTGTTCTGTTCATGTTCATGTGTGATGATCAATTACTGGTCACATATGTATTGTATTCCAGTATGTTACTTTCAGTTTATGATTTTGGGATAATAATGAAAACAATAATGTTAATAAGAATAATGATGGTAATAATATTGATAATAATGATGATGATAACAATGAAAATGATAACAATAATAATAATAATAACAAAATTAATAATAAAAATAATAATGATAATAATAATAATAATAATAATAATAATGATAATAATAATGATAATAACGATAATAATGATAGCAATAATAATAATGATAATAATAATAATAATAATAATAATAATAATAATAATAATAATAATAGTATTGATAATAATAATGATAATAATAATAATAATAATGATAATAACAATAATAATAATAATGATAATAATATTAATAATAATGATAATAATAATAATAATAATAATAATAATGATAATAATAATAATAGTAATGATAATAATAATAATAATAATAATAATAATAATAATAATAATAATAAATAATAATAATAATAATAATAATAACAATAACAATAATAATAATAATAATAATAATAATAATAATAATAATAATAATGATAATAATAATAATAATAATAATAATAATAATAATAATGATAATAACAATAATAATAGTAATGATAATAATAATAATAATAATAATAATAATAATAATAATAATAATAATAATAATAATAATAATAATAATAATAATAATAATAATAATAATAATAATAATAATAATAATAATAATAATAATAATAATAATAATAATAATAATAATGATAATAATGATAACAATTATGATAATAATAATAATAATATTAATAATAATAATAATAATAATAATAATAATAATAATAATAATAATAATAATATTAATAATAATAATAATGATAATAATAATAGTAATAATAATAACAATAATAATGATAGTAATAATAATAACAATAATAATAATAATAATGATAATAATAATAATAATAATAATAATAATAATAATAATAATAATAATAATAATGATAGTAATAATAACAATGATAATAATAATAATAATAATAATAATAATATTAATATTTATCTATTTATTTTGCTTTGTCGCTGTCTCCCGCGTTTGCGAGGTAGCGAAAGGAAACAGACGAAAGAAATGGCCCAACCCATCCCCATACACATGTATATACATACACGTCCACACACGCAAATATACATACCCATCCATCTCAATGTACACATATATATACACACACAGACACATACATATATACACATACACACAATTCACATTGTCTGCCTTTATTCATTCCCATCGCCACCTCGCCCCACATGGAATAACATCCCCCTCCCCCCTCATGTGTGCGAGGTAGCGCTAGGAAAAGACAACAAAGGCCCCATTCGTTCACACTCAGTCTCTAGCTGTCATGAAATAATGCCCGAAACCACAGCTGCCTTTCCACATCCAGGGCCCACACAACTTTCCATGGTTTACCCGAGGCGCTTCACATGCCCTGATTCAATCCATTGACAGCACGTCGACCCCGGTATACCGCATCGATCCAATTCACTCTATTCCTTACCCGCTTTTCACCCTCTTGCATGTTCAGGCCCCGATCACTCAAAATCTTTTTCACTCCATCTTTCCCCCTCCAATTTGGTCTCCCACTTCTCGTTCCCTCCACCTCTGACACATATATCCTCTTGATCAATCTTTCCTCACTCATACTTTCCATGTGACCAAACCACTTCAAAACACCCTCTTCTGCTCTCTCAACCACAATCTCTTTCTTTCAACACATTTCTCTTACCCTTACATTACTTACTCGATCAAACCACCTCACACCACATGTTGTCCTCAAACATCTCATTTCCATCACATCCACCCTTCTGCGCACAACTCTATCCATAGCCCACGCCCCGCAACCATACAACATTGTTGGAACCACTATTCCTTCAAACATACCCATTTTTGCTTTCCGAGATAATGTTCTCGACTTCCACAAATTCTTCAAGGCTCCCAGGATTTTCGCCCCCTCCCCCACCCTATGATTCACTTCCGCTTCCATGGTTCCATCCGCTGCCAGATCCACTCCCAGATATCTAAAACACTTCACTTCCTCCAGTTTTTCTCCATTCAAACTTACCTCCCAATTGACCTGACCCTCTATCCTAATGTACCTAATAACCTTGCTCTTATTCACATTTACTCTTAACTTTCTTCTTTCACACACTTTACCAAACTCAGTCAACAGCTTCTGCAGTTTCTCACATGAATCAGCCACCAGCGCTGTATCATCAGCGAACAACAACTGACTCATTTCCCAAGCTCTCTCATCCACAAGAGACTTCATACTTGCCTCTCTTTCCAAACTCTTGCATTCACCTCCCTAACGACCCCATCCATAAACAAATTAAACAACCATGGAGACATCACACACCCCTGCCCAAACCTACATTCACTGAGAACCAATCACTTTCCTCTCTTCCTACACGTACACATGCCTTACATCCTCGATAAAAACTTTTCACTGCCTCTAACAACTTGCCTCCCACACCATATATTCTTAATACCTTCCACAGAGCATCTCTATCAACTCTATCATATGCCTTCTCCAGATCCATAATTGCTACATACGAATCCATTTGCTTTTCTAAGTATTTCTCACATATATTCTTCAAAGCAAACACCTGATCCACACATCCTCTACCACTTCTGAAACCACACTGCTCTTCCCCAATCTGATGCTCTGTACATGCCTTCACCCTCTCAATCAATAACCTCACATATAATTTACCAGGAATACTCAACAAACTTATTCCCCTGTAATTTGAGCACTCACTCTTATCCCCTATGCCTTTGTACAATGGCACTATGCAAGCATTCCGCCAATCCTCAGGCACCTCACCATGAATCATACATACATTAAACAACCTTACCATCCAGTCAACAATACAGTCACCCCCTTTTTTAATAAATTCCACTGCAATACCATCCAAACCTGCTGCCTTGCCGGCTCTCATCTTCCGCAAGGCTTTTACTACCTCTTCTCTGTTTATAAATCATTTTCCCCAACCCACTCAATTTGCCAACCACCTCGACCAAAACACCCTATATCTGCCACTCTATCATCAAACACATTCAGCAAACCTTCAAAATACTCACTCCACGTCCTTCTCACATCACTACTACTTGTTATCACCTCCCCATTAGCCTTCTTCACTGAAGTTCCCATTTGCTCCCTTGTCTTACGCACCTTATTTACCTCCTTCCAAAACATCTTTTTATTCTCCCTAAAATTTAATGATACTCTCTCACCCCAACTCTCATTTGCCCTCTTTTTCACCTTTTGCACCTTTCTCTTGACCTCCTGCCTCTTTTTTTATACATCTCCCACTCATTTGCATTTTTTCCATGCAAAAATCGTCCAAATGCCTCTCTCTTCTCTTTCACCAATAATCTTACTTCTTCATCCCACCACTCACTACCCTTTCTAATCAACCCACCTCCCACGCTTCTCATATATATATATATATATATATATATATATATATATATATATATATATATATATATATATACATATATATATATATATATATATATATATATATATATATATATATATATATATATATATATATATATATATATATATATATATATATATATATATATACATATATATATATATATATGTATATATATATATATATATATATATATATATATATATATATATATATATATATATATATATATATATATATATATATATATATATATATATATATATATATATATATATATATATATATATATATATATATATATATATATATATATATATATATATATATGTATATATATATATATATATATATATATATATATATATATATATATATATATATATATATATATATATATATATATGTATTTTTTTTTTTATTTTTGCTTTGTCGCTGTCTCCCGCGTTTGCGAGGTAGCGCAAGGAAACAGACGAAAGAAATGGCCCAACCCACCCCCATACACATGTATATACATACGTCCACACACGCAAATATACATACCTACACAGCTTTCCATGCTTTACCCCAGACGCTTCACATGCCCTGATTCAATCCACTGACAGCAGGTCAACCCCGGTATACCACATCGATCCAATTCACTCTATTCCTTGCCCTTCTTTCACCCTCGTGCATGTTCAGGCGCCGATCACACAAAATCTTTTTCACTCCATCTTTCCACCTCCAATTTGGTCTCCCACTTCTCCTCGTTCCCTCCACCTCCGACACATATATCCTCTTGGTCAATCTTTCCTCACTCATTCTCTCCATGTGCCCAAACCATTTCAAAACACTTTCTCTTCTGCTTTCTCAACAACGCTCTTTTTATTTCCACACATCTTTCTTACCCTTACGTTACTTACTCGATCAAACCACCTCACACCACACATTGTCCTCAAACATCTCATTTCCAGCACATCCATCCTCCTGCGCACAACTCTATCCATCGCCCACGCCTCGCAACCATACAACATTGTTGGAACCACTATTCCTTCTAACATACCCATTTTTGCTTTCCGAGACAACGTTCTCGACTTCCACACACTCTTCAAGGCTCCCAGAATTTTCGCCCCCTCCCCCACCCTATGATCCACTTCCGCTTCCATGGTTCCATCCGCTGCCAGATCCACTCCCAGATATCTAAAACACTTTACTTCCTCCAGTTTTTTCCATTCAAACTTACCTCCAATTGACTTGACCCTCAATCCTACTGTACCTAATAACCTTGCTCTTATTCACATTTACTCTTAACTTTCTTCTTTCACACACTTTACCAAACTCAGTCACCAGCTTCTGCAGTATCTCACATGAATCAGCCACCAGCGCTGTATCATCAGCGAACAACAACTGACTCACTTCCCAACTCTCTCATCCCCAACAGACTTCATACTTGCCCCTCTTTCCAAAACTCTTGCATTTACCTCCCTAACAACCCCATCCATAAACAAATTAAACAACCATAGAGACATCACGCACCCCTGCCGCAAACCTACATTCACTGAGAACCAATCACTTTCCTCTCTTCCTACACGGACACATGCCATACATCCTCGATAAAAACTTTTCACTGCTTCTGACAACTTGCCTCCCACACCATATATTCTTAATACCTTCCACAGAGCATCTCTATCAACTCTATCATATGCCTTCTCCAGATCCATAAATGCTACATACAAATCCATCTGCTTTTCTAAGTATTTCTCACACACATTCTTCAAAGCAAACACCTGATCCACACATCCTCTACCACTTCTGAAACCACACATCTCTTCCCCAATCTGATGCTCTGTACATGCCTTCACCCTCTCAATCAATACCCTCCCATATAATTTACCAGGAATACTCAACAAACTTATACCTCTGTAATTTGAGCACTCACTCTTATCCCTTTTGCCTTTTTACAATGGCACTATGCACGCATTGTGCCAATCCTCAGGCACCTCACCATGAGTCATGCATACATTAAATAACCTAATCAACCAGTCAATAATATATATATATATATATATATATATATATATATATATATAGAGAGAGAGAGAGAGAGAGAGAGAGAGAGAGAGAGAGAGAGAGAGAGAGAGAGAGAGAGAGAGAGAGAGAGAGAGAGAGAGAGAAAGAGAGAGAGAGAGAGAGAGAGAGAGAGAGAGAGAGATTGTTAATTAGATAGTCTTGCTTAGGGCATTCGTCTGCCCGTTCCGTCTCATTTAACACAAGAAAGACAAACTGGTCTACTACACTCCTGTATATCCCCGCTGGAGGCATCATGAAGACACCTGATGTCTTGTATATCTCCTGATTTCCCTAATGTTATCGTACTTATCAGGTACGGAGGTAACTGAGTGGATATCTCTTGAAAAATATGATAAAATCTAGTTTGATTGTTGTCTGGGGTTTTGAAGCTACGTACAGAATAAAAGAGAAAATGTGAATTGTGCTTTCAATTTCACGTAACTGTTGAGTCAGGAGAACGATGGCAATTGACGTCAAGTTATCTAAATGCAAAAATGACTAATGTGGACAAAAGTTATGACGCCATTTATCGTAGTGTATCGCCTTTCAATCTAGTGTAATATATAACTTACACCATACATTGGTACCCATCATGATTATACTATGGGTCTCCTTCCCGTATGGAAATTCTTCTTACTAAGTATCGTATAGGATGAGAGAGAGAGAGAGAGAGAGAGAGAGAGAGAGAGAGAGAGAGAGAGAGAGAGAGAGAGAGAGAGAGAGAGAGAGAGAGAGAGAGAGAGAGAGAGAGAGAGAGAGAGAGAGAGATCTAGTGAAACGTGGGTGCCAAACATCGTAGAGTTTACTGCATCGAAACCGTTTTCTATGCCTGAGAAATAATCCGAAATATTTTCCCGCAGAAAGTTATTGTTCTATTTTCCCCATTACGTTTTCTTTACAGCTTGATATAAGTTTACAGAAACAAGCCAACCTCTGCCTTCTGACACTGGTGAGTAAAGAGATGGTATTTGTCCGCGTTAGAACCAGAGAATGGTGGGCAGTGTTGTACATGTTTATTTGTGAACCAAATTTCCAGGTTGTATATCGTATATGAAAGAAAACAGTCTAATGATCGAACTTGTAACAAACCACTGTCTAACGAGCCCTCTCTCTAACGAATCTTCTGTCTAACCAGCCGTTTATGTAACGAGCCCTCTGTCTAACGAACTCTCTGTCTAACGAGCCTTATGTATAACGAACCCTCTATCTAACGAACCCTCTGTTTAACGAACGCTATATATAACGAGCCCTCTGTCTAACGAACCCCCTGTCTAACACAAGCATTCTGTATAACGAGCCCTCTGTCTAACGAACCCTCTGTGTAGCGAGCTTTCTCTCTATACCTGTCGTAACTCTGCTGTTTAACTGGCAGTAAGAAGAGACGATAATTTGGAAGACAGTCCTGACGTGATCAGATAATGAGCATATTCAAATATGCCTAAAGGGGTGTTTGGATTACCTATTTATAAATACTTATTATAATGTACGGCAAGGGAGATTTAACTGACTATGTTTGCAGATGATGAAGAAGTCATGAGGGGAAGTGAAAAGTGAGGAGAATGTGTGTGTGTGTGTGTGTGTGTGTGTGTGTGTGTGTGTGTGTGTGTGTGTGTGTAGGGGAGGGACATCAAATTCTTTACCCCTTTACTTGTGGTATTTCATTCTTAATGTTGTATTGTTGTATCAGGTAAATGTATCATCTGTGTCAAGTTTCATCCATGTGTGTTCCTGCCCTGGACCATGGATGAGAGTAAAGAAGCAAACAACTCCTCTCTCTCTCTCTCTCTCTCTCTCTCTCTCTCTCTCTCTCTCTCTCTCTCTCTCTCTCTCTCTCTCTCTCTCTCACACACACACACACACACACACACACACACACACACACACACAGACACACACACACACACACACACACACACACACACACACACACACAGACACACACACACACACACACACACACACACACACACACACACAGACACACACACACACACACACACACACACACACACACACACACACACACACACACACACACACATTCAAACTTTGTTCACATTCCCCGCTGCTCCCAACACACTGCATCACAAAAAAGGTGTAGGAGGCTGGGTGGGTGTGTGAACTAGACGAGACAATGCAGCTCTCCCTCAACAAACATGGAATTTAAAGTTTTTGATCACCTATTGTCGATCCTTTTTTCACAAACACCTTTTCATGATGACCATTCATGAAAAATCAGTCATGCGCAAAGATCTCTAGTCTATGGATTTTTTTAAAGTTAATTGGAATCATTTCCAAAACACTGACAATTTGTGTGTCATGGTCATTTCAATCTTTTTCTTTGTCATTCATCTCTCCTTTTAACATTTATTTCCATCTTGTACTGTTATCTGTCCCCTAGGAAACTTCACCATCAACATACGGGTTATATTCCTTTCAGGAAGTAAAGACTTACACCTTTAAAGCTCATTCATAAGAATATGCTACTAGACATATAATGTAACATAACATTATCTGCATTTAGTTTTGCGGAGGGAGACTTACTCCATTGCTAAAGTATGACAGAACTGGCATTTATGCTTAGTGTATTTAGGAAGCTGGAATAATATAGCTATTTGGAGTAGATTAAGTTGTAGTAGTAGATGAGAGATCATAGTAGATACAGAAGCCAATACCCTTCATGAGGAACCCATCTACAGAATCACTTCCGTCTCTAGGTGTGAGGGTTAGGAACTTGAAGATATGCACCTCTGTCAAGACTGGGTTCAACGACCAGTTGTATCTCCCAGACACGACAGATGAGGTGAGGACTGGGTTCAACGACCAGTTGTATCTCCCAGACACGACAGAGGAGGTGAGGACTGGGTTCAACGACCAGTTGTATCTCCCAGACACGACAGAGGAGGTGAGGACTGGGTTCAACGACCAGTTGTATCTCCCAGACACGACAGATGAGGTGAGGACTGGGTTCAACGACCAGTTGTATCTCCCAGACACGACAGATGAGGTGAGGACTGGGTTCAACGACCAGTTGTATCTCCCAGACACGACAGATGAGGTGAGGAGAGGGAGGGTCAGTGGTCGTCATCGTTGTGTCGTCTGGTACTGTGAGACCGGGATAGCCAGAGTGTGGCGGTCGTCGTTGTTGAGAGCACGCTTTCTAAGCGCTGGTGGCATCTCTTGACAGAAATTCCAGGCGCCACAAGTTGGCGCGACCTCCGCATTGCATTCTTAACAGACAACCACGAAGGTTGCTCTGCCATAGGGAGTTCTCAAACCCCGGGGGTTGCAACCTCAGATGGGGTCATCGAACATGTTTCTTTTGAAGGATCGTGCAACTATCGGGATTTCTCTAACATCTGACGAGACATATGGTTATCAACGCCATGATTGCCACATGTCTCACCCGAGTCAATTGTATATATATTTTGAGAGACTTACCCAGCCTGAGGTGTCTTGCTGCTATTTGTTATAATCAGTATCCCTGGTTCCATTACTTACCCTAGATCTATTGTTATGAAAATACTTTGTCTTATAGCTATTCAGACATTATCTGATAACAGTAAACATCCTGTGGTACAATCAATCCAAACTTTGTATCATAGAAATGAAAATCTAGACTTTGTCATAGCAATCCAGACTTTGTCTAATGGTAATCCAAACTTTGTCTTATAGCAATCTAGTCCTTATTTCATTTCAATCTAGACATTGTCTCAAGGCAATCGAGATTTTGTCTAATAGCAATCCAGGCATTGCTGTCATGTAGCAATCCAGACGTGATCCCCTTACATCGTTGAATAATTACAGTATATCTCTAATGATTTTCTACACAAAAACCTGAGCAAGGTCACCTCATTAGTCTTGCCTTAACGAGACCAGCAGACTAAGAAATGTGTCTGTGGTTTTTCTACTCACCCGTTATGCAAATTCAGTCGGAGATTTGCATATATCAAACGTTCTCTCCAACCCTTTGAGCGAACATCTGTTAGATACAGTGGCCAGAGTGAACTAACTGCTTTAATCACGATTCTGAACTTGTTGAATATTTTTGGCTAACAAAGAAAAGTCGATAATGAGGCAAGGGGGATACGTCTGTATTCTCCATAAACAGTAGTGAAAGAAACTTGAAATGCAAAGCTTGAAGTCTCTCTCTCTCTCTCTCTCTCTCTCTCTCTCTCTCTCTCTCTCTCTCTCTCTCTCTCTCTCTCTCTCTCTCTCTCTCTCTCTCTCTCTCTCTCTCTCTCTCTCTCTCTCTCTCTCTCTCTCTCTCTCTCTCTCTCTCTCTCTCTCTCTCTCTCTCTCTCTCTCTCTCTCTCTCTCTCCCTAAGCCACAAACTAACAAGGTGATTGGACATATGGCAGGATGGTAGACTCGACAGCTAGAGACTGAGTGTGAACGAATGTGGCCTTTTTTGTCGTTTCCTAGTGGATGAAGGGAGAAAGTATGAATATGTACATGTGTACATATGTATATGTTTGTTTATGTATATGTATGTATACGTTGAAATGCATATGTATGTGTATGTGCGTGTGTGGGCGTTTATGTATATACATGTGTATGTGGGTAGGTTGGGCAATGAAGGTGAAATCGCACTTCAGTAATTCATACAATTTCATTTACCATTTAATTTTCTATACACGTGGCACGACATGTAACGTGGAGACAATCCGCCTCATCACTTGCCAGAGCTTAACATAGTTATTTACATCCCAACATCACACTTAGTTCCCGCCGTCCAACACCAGTCTCTCTAGGCCCAGCACTGTCTTCTTTGTCTGGTCGTAACCCTTGTAAGGGAGAGTGATTTATAGTGGGGGGATCAGGTGGCGGGGTAAACCTGGGAAGCTGGGTGTCTTCTTTTCATGTTTTCGTGTTTTGTTAATTCTCTCATAATGATTAAGTTAATGCTAGGATGGGCTTTAGAATTGCATGTGGACAAATTTCTTAGTATTTCTTAGTATTAGCAATTAAGACAGATTCAGTGACATTACGTGTGGCTTAATCAGCAGAGGGGTATAGAATAAAGGGATTTTTAAGATCTTTAGGATGAAAATTTTCATGACAATGCTTAGCGATCGCAATTTTGTGGTCATCCCTGCGTACTGAATGTTTATGCCAATAACACCTTTCCATTATAGTTTTACCTTTCTGGCGTATATGAATATATCTACATGCCTTGCATCTGATGGCGTAAACACTCCCAATTTTTCGCATGATTTGGCCTACTATTTATTAAGGTCTTGCTGATGGTGTTATTGTACTGGAAAACAACATTACATGCACTGGTTTTAGAACATGTCATAGATTAGCTAATTTGTGAGAATAGGGCAGAACAAAACTTTTAAGTGTATCCTTAATTGTCACATCTTTGTTACAAGAAACATAAAGGCAGGCCAAATTTTATTGCAGGGGTAGTACCAAACTCAAGCAGAAACCAGTTGTGAAATAATTCTTAGGTATACACTAACACAACGTTTTGCGACTCGTGTCACATTCTCAAATGCAAGGACAGTGTGGCATGGTCTATGTCTATGAACAAAACTCAAAGATGAAAAGAAAAATTATTGTCCCATGAGAGATGAACGTGGTAAGCGGCTGCATCCTTGTCTGGCTAATGAAAGCTCGCCGCCTCAGGTCAGCGGGGCGTACATACTGCTACGTGATGTCACCAGTTCTCGTCCTGCTTCCGCTGGAACAGGTCAGATGTCGAGCGCTAGGAGACACCAGAAGATCGTCAGTCTGCAGGTTCATACTCGGGGATCTCTCCTTGATGTAGATCTTGATTGTTTGAAGCGTCTCTCGTGAGGGTGGTGTTGTAAGGGAAGGTGTTGTGGCATGAAGTCAGTTGTATTTTCCGGTTTCCAGACCGTAAATAATAAGAACGAGTCTAGGACAGTTTATTAGAGGTCATACCTATATGTGACGAATGGGGCGAGCAGTCGTCGTGTGGGCATTGAACTTCGTATATGGTATGGGTCTTCTAGGAAGCCGCTGGTCTTGGTGTTGGGTTGTTCTCAATCATAATATGTGATGTTTTCTCTTTGGTAATAGACAATGAAATTCCTTTTTTGGTAGTTTTTCGTAGGCTTCAGGTTTCTCTTGGTTATGCCTTTGATCGCACGTTCATCCAACTTGTAAGAGGAGGACATGAAGGACCTGAGTAAAAGCAGATTCGGACAGGAGAAACTGTCTGATTTGGAGGCGTTTGGTTCGGTGATTATCTTATTGTGTGTTTCCCTTGGTACCATATCTGCGGATACTTGCACAGATTTCCCTGTTTGAATATTCATTATTAGTTAGGACCTGAGTGACCCAGTCTAGTTCTTGATTGTTAGAGGTCGACGACGAGTAGTGGGATATTCATGGCTGAGTCCTTCGACCACTTGGGACACACCTCTGCCATTGAAACAAATTCCTGGATTGATGGTATTCATGTAAACAGTGGTGTCGCAGTGGTCATCAGATTGCCTTTATGAAATATCCAGACAAGGGAGGGCGCCGTCGGTATTGTTTTCTATCGCAAAGTTGAGACTCCACTTCTCTATAAACCTCCTCTCAGATCCTGCAGTCCCTCTGTGTCCCGAATTCGAACGAAGATTTCGTCCACATATCGACATAACTTATATTGTGGGCTTCTCGATTTCTTCAAAAGCCATCTTCTCCACATTACCCGGGTAGAAGTTGCGAAGAGCATTCCCAATTTGGCAACCAAGACGACACCGTCTGTTTGAAGGTACATCCGCCTGCGGGGACGGATGTACGTAAAGATGTGTGGTCGGTGGCAGACAACAGACTGTAGCGGCTAGGAACAAAGAGCGTCAAAAGATCATTCAGCCTCATCGCCAGCTTATAAGTCAGCGTCTGAATCTGACAACCCTACCCTCCAGGCCTAACTCATTACCGAGTCCTCCAAGTAATAGTGGTCACATCACAGTACCATCCTTGAAAGACACGTTGAAGCAGCTAAACAACTATGAGAGGATAACCAATCTACCGTAAGACGAGCAGATAGAGCGGCTGCCGAAGTTCTTATCCCCACTGAGGAGTACATGCAAAAGACAGAAAACATCCTAAACGATGTAACGAAGCTCAGGATGATCACAAGAAACCTGATCGAGACCCTCAAGAAGTAAGTGAACCAGACCCTAGAAGAGTACACGCGAAGACTGAAGAAGTGAAGCTGCAATGCTGTCTGGAGATTATGGTCTGGGCTACGCGTATGGGAATGCAAAACCTCACAAACCTAATAACCATTTTTGACTTATAATCAGCCAAATCTTGATGCCGACCTATAATCTGACGAAAAGGCTGAACGAATTTTTGACTCCCTTTGTTCTTGGTGGGTACAGTCTGTCGTCTGCCACCGACTTCTTGGACTTTATTTCAACCTCTACCGCTGAATGAATGCCCTCCCCACAAATGAGCCAGTGGACCAGGCTATCGACTTTATCCTGAATCGAGTATATAGAAACAATGACACTTCCACACTGGATATCCCAAAAGCGGCCCACAAAACACTCCTCCGGTAGTGTTCCAAGGAGGCCCTATTCGTGTATCTCCGCGGACGGTTGGCCCTTCAGACAGGCGGCATCGCCATTGAGCGTGCTCTTTGGAAACTTCTCCATGGGTGCTGTGGGAAAATATTGAAGAAATCGAGAAACCCCAAATCTACTGATGATACACAATCTCCAAATCAATCACCTGATCCACACATCCTCTACCACTCCTGAAACCACACTACTCCTCCCCAGTCTGATGCTCTGTATATGGCTTGACCCTCTCATTCATTACTCTACCATACAATGTTCCACGTAAACTCAACATACTTTTGCCTCTGTAGTTTGAGCACTCACCTTTGTCCCCTTTGCCTTTATACAATACTATACATGCATTTCTCCAATCCTCAGACACTTCGCCATGATCCGAACATCATGCATTGAATATCCTTACCAACAAATCAACAACGCAGTCACACTCTTTCTTAATGAATTCAATTGCAATACCATCCCATCGCGCCGCCTTGCCGGATTTAATATTCCACAAGGCCTTCACTACCTCTTCACTTTTCACCAAACCACTCTCCCTGGCTTTCTCATTTCGCATACCTTCCCTGCCTAAACACCCTACATCTTCCACTATGTCATCAAAAACACTTAACAACCCTTCAGAATATTCACTCCTCATTCCATCACTACGTGTTATCACTTCTCCTTTTGCTCACTTCACCGATATCCCAATTTGTTCTCTTGTCTTTCGCACATTATTTACCTCCTTCCAAAACGTCTTTTTATCTTCCTCAAAGGTTAATAGTACTCTCTCGTCCCAGCTCTCATTTGCCCTCTTTTTCAGTCCCTGCACCTTCCTCTAGACCTCCTGCCGCTTTCTCTTATAATCTCTCATCGTTGGCACTCCTTCCTTTTAAGTACCACACAAACGTATCTTTTTTTTCTCTTTCACTTGCAACTTTACTTATTCATCCCACCACTCACTATCCTCTCTAATCTGCCCACCTTCCACCTTACGTATGCCACTACATCTCTTGCACAAGCCATCACTGCTTCTCTAAATACTTCCCATTCCTCACCCACTCCCCCAAGTTCGTTCACTCTCATCTTTGGCCATTCTAGTCAGTCTTTTCTGGTATTTCTTCACACAAGTCACTTTTTCAAGCTCACTTACTCTCGCCATTCTCTTCTCCCCGACATTGTCTCTTCCCCTTTGCGAAAACCTCTACAAATCTTCACCTTCGCCTCCACAAAATAGTGATCAGACTTCCCACCAGCTGCCCCTCTCAGGACATTTACATACAAAAGTCTCTCTTTTACACGGCTGGCAATTATAGTGAAATCTAATAATGCTTGTATTGATAATAGAATCTCCGAATCTATCAAAACTTGTTGACGGACAAGTCTCTGCAAGAAATCAGGAAAATCAAACAAACATACAAGAATTTTTCTTCTGTCAGTGTCACGCTGTGATAGAGGTGGTGGCAGTGTTACCAGCGACGGTGAACTGCATCGTTAGCGACGCAGTAAATTGTAATGTTGCCAATCCAGTGAGTTCCAGTGTTACCAAACCCACTGACAACTCTTTCTGAAATACAGAATGACCTCCGACTCTCACAATTATCCAGGTTAATTGCTGTTAGTAATCCCTTAAATGCCAGGTCATGTGTAAAACGAGAATTTTTTCAAAGCTCAGTCCCGACAGGGGAACTAGACAGCCTGTGACCGGTTAGTTACTAACCCATCAGATCCTAACCTCTCCTCCTCCCACCCCCCCTTCCTCTCAACCAACCACCCAAACATGACCAGCTAACACCCCCCCACCTCCACCCAACCCCTCCAACAACCGCCTCATAATAAAAATGCAATTAAGCTGTGATGGCGGAAATGAAACTAAATGTTCCCTTTGTTCCGTCGTTTATTAGAAAGTGAACATGAAAAAGTGAACCCTCATATTCGTTTCGGTTCAAATGATGCGTGAATAATAATAGGGCATATGTAAACCCTGTAACAATCCCCTCCCACACCAGTACATCTCACGGTTTTGGACGAATATGAGATATGTCCTCATAATATATATATATATATATATATATATATATATATATATATATATATATATATATATATATATATATATATATATATATATATATATATATATATATATATATATATATATATATATATATATATATATATATATATATATATACATGTGTAAATAAATTATACATTTCCTTTTTCCATAGCCAGAGGTTGAACCATTATGTGACATTCATTTTTTCATTCATTTCAAGCTAGAAGTTTCAGTTTTCTAAATTGTTTCTTACATTCTTCATATGTATATATATGTATGTGTGTGTGTGTATATGTGCGTATGTATGTGTATGTGTGTGTATGTGTATATGTATATATATATGTATATTATCCCTGGGGATAGGGGTGAAAGAATACTTCCCACGTATTCCTCGCGTGTCGTAGAAAGCGACTAGAGGGGACGGGAGCGGGGGGCCAGAAATCCTCCCCTCCTTGTATTAACTTTCTAAAATGGGAAACAGAAGAAGGAGTCACGCGGGGAGTGCTCATCCTCCTCGAAGGCTCAGAGTGGGGTGCCTAAATGTGTGTGGATGTAACCAAGATGTGAAAAAAGGAGAGATAGGTAGTATGTTTGAGGAAAGGAACCTGGATGTTTTGGCTCTGAGTGAAACGAAGCTCAAGGGTAAAGGGGAAGAGTGGTTTGGGAATGTCTGGGGAGTAAAGTCAGGGGTTAGTGAGAGGACAAGAGCAAGGGAAGGAGTAGCAATACTCCTGAAACAGGAGTTGTGGGAGTATGTGATAGAATGTAAGAAAGTAAATTCTCGATTAATATGGGTAAAACTGAAAGTTGATGGAGAGAGGTGGGTGATTATTGGTGCATATGCACCCGGGCATGAGAAGAAAGATCATGAGAGGCAAGTGTTTTGGGAGCAGCTGAATGAGTGTGTTAGTGGTTTTGATGCACGAGACCGGGTTATAGTGATGGGTGATTTGAATGCAAAGGTGAGTAATGTGGCAGTTGAGGGAATGATTGGTATACATGGGGTGTTCAGTGTTGTAAATGGAAATGGTGAAGAGCTTGTAGATTTATGTGCTGAAAAAGGACTGATGATTGGGAATACCTGGTTTAAAAAGCGAGATATACATAAGTATACTTATGTAAGTAGGAGAGATGGCCAGAGAGCGTTATTGGATTACGTGTTAATTGACAGGCGTGCGAAAGAGAGACTTTTGGATGTTAATGTGCTGAGAGGTGCAACTGGAGGGATGTCTGATCATTATCTTGTGGAGGCTAAGGTGAAGATTTGTATGGGTTTTCAGAAAAGAAGAGTGAATGTTGGGGTGAAGAGGGTGGTGAGAGTAAGTGAGCTTGGGAAGGAGACCTGTGTGAGGAAGTACCAGGAGAGACTGAGGACAGAATGGAAAAAGGTGAGAACAATGGAAGTAAGGGGAGTGGGGGAGGAATGGGATGTATTTAGGGAAGCAGTGATGGATTGCGCAAAAGATGCTTGTGGCATGAGAAGAGTGGGAGGTGGGTTGATTAGAAAGGGTAGTGAGTGGTGGGATGAAGAAGTAAGAGTATTAGTGAAAGAGAAGAGAGAGGCATTTGGACGATTTTTGCAGGGAAAAAATGCAATTGAGTGGGAGATGTATAAAAGAAAGAGACAGGAGGTCAAGAGAAAGGTGTATATTTGCGCGTGTGGACGTATGTATATACATGTGTATGGGGGGGGGGGGCCATTTCTTTCGTCTGTTTCCTTGCGCTACCTCGCAAACGCGGGAGACAGCGACAAAGTATAATAAAAAAATAAAATAAATATATATACATATTTTGCTTTGTCGCTGTCTCCCGCGTTTGCAAGGTAGAGCAAGGAAACAGACAAAAGAAATGGTCCAACCCTCCCCCATACACATGTATATACATACACGTCCCCACACGCAAATATACATACCCATACATTTCAATGTGCACATATATATACACACACATACACATACATATACAAACATGCACACAATTCACACTGTCGGCCTTTATTCATTCTCATCGCTACCTCGCCACACATGGAATAACATCCCCCTCCCCCCTCATGTGTGCGAGGTAGCGCTAATAAACGGCAACAAAGGCCCCTTTCGGTCACACTCAGTCTCAAGCTGTCATCCAATAATGCCCGAAACCACAGCTCCCTTTCCACATCCAGGCCCCACACAACTTTCCATGGTTTACCCCAGGCGCTTCACATGCCCCGATTCAATCCACTGAGAGCACGTCGACCCCGGTATACCATATCCATCCAATTCACTCTATTCCTTGCACTCCTTTCACCCTCCTGCATGTTCAGGCCCTGATCACTCAAAATCTTTTTCACTCCATCTTTCCACCTACAATTTGCTCTCCCACTTCTCCTCGTTCCCTCCACTTCCGACACATATATCCTCTTGGTAAATCTTTCCTCACTCATTCTCTCCATGTGCCCAAGCCATTTCAAAACACCCTCTTCTGCTCTCTCAACCACGCTCTTCTTATTTCCACACATCTCTCTTACCCTTACATTACTTACTCGATCAAACCACCTCACACCACATATTGTCCTCAAACATCTATTTCCAACACATCCACCCTTCTGCGCAATACTTTATCCATAGCCCACGCCTCGCAACCATACAACATTGTTGGAACCACTATTCCTTGAAACATAGCCATTTTCGCTTTCGGAAATAATGTTCTCGACTTCCACACATTCTTCAAGGCTCCCAGGATTTTCACCCCCTCCCCCACCTTATGATTCACTTCCGCTTCCATGGTTCCATCCGCTGCCAGATCCCCTCCCAGATATCTAAAACACTTTACTTCCTCCAGTTTTTCTCCATTCAAACTTACCTCCCAATTGACTTGACCCTCAACCCAACTGTACCTAATAACCTTGCTCTTATTCACATTTACTCTTAACTTTCTTCTTTCACATACTTTACCAAACTCAGTCACCAGCATCTGTAGTTTCTCATATTAATCAGCCACCAGCGCTGTATCACCAGCGAACAACAACTGACTCACTTCCCAAGCTCTCTCATCCACAACAGACTGCATACTTGCCCCTCTTTCCAAAACTCTTGCATTCACCTCCCTAACAACCCCATCCATAAACAAATTAAACAACCATGGAGACATGACACAACCCTGCCGCAAACCTATATTCACTGAGCACCAATCACTTTCCTCTCTTCCTACACGTACACATGATTTACATCCTCGATAAAAACTTTTCATTGCTTCTAACAACTTGCCTCCCACACCATATATTCTTAGTACCTTCCACAGAGCATCTCTATCAACTCTATCATATGCCTTCTCCAGATCCATAAATGCTACATACAAATCCATTTGCTTTTCTAAGTATTTCTCACTTACATTCTTCAAAGCAAACACCTGATCCACACATCCTCTACCACTTCTGAAACCACACTGCTCTTCCCCAATCTGATGCTCTGTACATGCCTTCACCCTCTCAATCAATACACTCCCATATAATTTACCAGGAATACACAACAATCTTATACCTCTGTAATTTGAGCACTCACGCATTCCACCAATCCTCATGCACCTCACCATGAATTATACATACATTAAATAACCTTACCAACCAGTCAACAATAAAGTCACCCCATTTTTTAATAGATTTCACTGCAATACCATCCAAACCTGCTGCCTTCCCGGCTTTCATCTTCGGCAAAGCTTTTAATACCTCTTCTCTGTTTACCAAATCATTTTCCCTAACCCTCTCACTTTGCACACACCTCGACCAAAACACACTATATCTGCCACTCTATCATCAAACACATTCAACAAACCTTCAAAATTCTCACTCCATCTCCTTCTCACATCACCACTACTTGTTATCACCTCCCCATTAGCCCCCTTCACTGAAGTTCCCATTTGCTCCCTTGTCTTACGCACTTTGTTTATCTCCTTCCAGAAAATCTTTTTATTCTCCCTAAAATTTAATGATACTCTCTCACCCCAACTCTCATTTGCCCTCTTTTTCACCTCTTGGACCTTTCTCTTGACCTCCTGTCTCGTTCTTTTATACATCTCCCACTTATTTGCGTTTTTTCCCTGCAGAAATCGTTCAAAAGCCTCTCTCTTCTCTTTCACTAATAATCTTACTTCTTCGTCCCACCACTCACTACCTTTTCTAAAATAATGCCACAAGCATCTTTTGCGCAATCCATCACTGATTCCCTAAATACATCCCATTCCTCCCCCACTCCCCTTACCTCCTTTGTTCTCACCTTTTTCCATTCTGTACTCAGTCTCCCCTGGTACTTCCTCACACAAGTCTCCTTCCCAAGCTCACTTACTCTCACCACCCTCTTCACCCCAACATTCTCTCTTCTTTTCTGAAAACCCATACAAATCTTCATATTCGCCTCCACAAGATAATGATCAGACATCCCTCCATTGCACCTCTCGGCACATTAACATCCAAAAGTCTCTCTTTCGCGTGCCTGTCAATTAACACGTAATCAAATAACACTCTCTGGCCATCTCTCCTACTTACATACGTATACTTAAGTATATCTCGCTATTTAAACCAGGTAATTCCAATCACCAGTCTTTTTTCAGCACATAAATCTACAAGCTCTTCACCATTTCCATTTACAACACTGAACACCCCATGTACACCAATTATTCCCTCAACTGCGACATTACTCACCTTTGCATTCAAATCACCCATCACTATAACCCAGTCTTGTGCATCAAAACCACTAACACACTCATTCAGCTGCTACCATAACACTTGCCTCTCATAATCTTTCTTCTCATGCCGAGGTGCATATGCAGCAATAATCACCCATCTCTCTCCATCAACTTTCAGTTTTACCCTTATTAATCTAGATTTTACTTCCTTACATTCTTTCACATACTCCCACAACTCCTGATTCAGGAGTAGTGCTACTTCTTCCCTTGCTCTTGTCCTCTCACTAACCCCTGACTTTACTCCCAAGACATTCCCAAACCCTTTACCCTTGAGCTTTGTTTCACTCAGAGCCAAAACATCAAGGTTCCTTTCCTCAAACCTACTACCTATCTCTCCTTTTTCTAATCTTGGTTACATCCACAAACATTTAGACACCCCAATCTGAGCGTACGAGGAGGATGAACACTCCCCGCGTGAGTCCTTCTTCTGTTTCCCCTTTTAGAAAGTTAAAATACAAGGAGGGGAAGATTTCTGGCCACCCACTCCCGTCCCCTCTAGTCGCCTTCTACGACACGTATATATATATATATATATATATATATATATATATATATATATATATATATATATATATATATATATATATATATATATATATATATATATATATATATATATATATATATATATATATATATATATATATATATATATATATATATATATATATAATTTTTTCTATTTATTATTTATTATCTATTTATTTTGCTTTGTCGCTGTCTCCCGCGTTAGCGAGGTAGCGCAAGGAAACAGACGAAAGAATGGCTCAACCCGCCCACATACACATGTATATACACACACGACCACATACGCAAATATACATACCTATACATCTCAATGTACACATATATATACACACACAGAATATACATATATACACATGTACATAATTCACACTGTCTGTCTTTACTCGTTCCCATCGCCACCCCGCCACACATACACTAACAACCCCCTCCCCCCTCATGTGTGCGAGGTAGCGCTAGGAAAAGACACCAAAAGCCCCATTCGTTCACAATCAGTCTCTAGCTGTCATGTAATAATGCACCGAAACAGTCTTTAGCTGTCATGTAATAATGCACCGAAACCACAGCTCCCTTTCCACATCCAGGCCCTACACAACTTTCCATGGTTTACCCCAGACGCTTCACATGCCCTGGTTCAATCCATTGACAGCACGTCGACCCCGGTATACCACAACGTTCCAATTCACTCTATTCCTTGCACGCCTTTCACCCTCCTGCATGTTCAGGCCCCGATCACTCAAAATCTTTTTCACTCCATCTTTCCATTTCCAATTTGGTCTCCCACTTCTCCTCGTTCCCTCCACCTCTGACACATACATCCTCTTGGTCAATCTTTCCTCACTCATTCTCTTCATATGGCCAAACCATTTCAAAACACCTTCTTCTGCTCTCTCAACCACACTCTTTTTATTTCCACACATCTCTCTCACCCTTATATTATTTACTCGATCAAAACACCTCACACCATATATTGTCCTCAAACATCTCATTTCCAGGTCATCCACCCTCCTGCGCACAACTCTATCCATAGCCCACGCCTCGCAACCATACAACATTGTGGGAACCACTATTCCTTCAAACATACCCATTTTTGCTTTCCGAGATAATGTTCTCGACTTCTAGACACTCTTTAAGGCTCCCAGAATGTTCGCCCCCTCCCCAACCCTATTATTCACTTCCGCTTCCATGGTTCCATCCAATGCCAGATGAACTCCCAGATATCTAAAACACTTTACTTCCTCCAGTTTTTCTCCATTCAAAGTTACCTCCCAATTGACGTCACCCTCAACCCTACTGTACCTAATAACCTTGCACTTATTCACATTTACTCTTAACTTTCTTCTTTCACACACTTTACCAAACTCAGTCACCAGCTTCTGCAGTTTCTCACATGAATCAGCCATCAACGCTGTATCATCAGCGAACAACAACTGACTCACTTCCCAAGCTCTCTCATCCACAACAGACTGCATACGTGCCCCTCTTTCCAAAACCCTTGCATTCACCTCCCTAACAACCCCATCCAAAAACAAATTAAGCAACCATGGAGACATGACACACCCCTGCCACAAACCTACATTCACTGAGAACCAATCACTTTCCTCTCTTCCTACACGTACACATGCCTTACATCCTCGATAAAAACTTTTCATTGCTTCTAACAACTTGCCTCCCACACCATATATTCTGAAATCCTTCCACAGAGCATCTCTATCAACTATATCATATGCCTTCTTCAGATCCATAAATGCTACATACATATCCATTTGTTTTTCTAAGTATTTCTCACATACATTCTTCAAAGCAAACACCTGATCCACACATCCTCTACCGCTTCTTAAACAACACTGCACTTCCCCATTCTGATGCTCTGTACATGCCTTCACCCTCTCAATCAATACCCTTACATATAATTTACCAGGAATACTCAACAAACTTATACCTCGTTAATTTGAGCACCCACTCTTATCCCCTTTGCCTTTGTACAGTGGCACTATGCACGCATTCTGCCAATCCTCAGGCACCTCACCATGAATCATATATACATTAAATAACCTTACCAACCAGTCAACAATACAGTCACACCCTTTTTTAATAAATTCCACTGCAATACCATCCAAACCTGTTGCCTTGCCGGCTTTCATCTTCCGTAAAGCTTTTACTACCTCTTCTCTATTTACCAATTCATTTTCCCTAACCCTCTCACTTTGCACACCACCTCGACCAAAACACCCTATATCTGCCACTCTATCATCAAACACATTCAACAAACCTTCAAAATACTCACTCCATCTCCTTCTCACATCACCACTACTTGTTATCACCTCCCCATTAGCGCCCTTCACTGAAGTTCCCATTTGCTCCCTTGTCTTACGCACTTTATTTACCTCCTTCCAAAACATCTTTTCATTCTCCCTGAAATTTAGTGATACTCTCTCACCCCAACTCTCATTTGCCCTCTTTATCACGTCTTGCACCTTTCTCTTGGCCTCCTGCCTCTTTCTTTTATAACTCTACCACTCTATTGCATTTTTTCCCTGCAAAAATAGTCCAAATGCCTCTCTCTTTTCTTTCACTAATAATCTTACTTCTTCATCCCACCACTCACTACCTTTTCTAATCAACCCACCTCCCACGTTTTTCATGCCACAAGCATCTTTTGCGCAAGCCATCACTGCTACCTTAAATACATCCCATTCCTCCCCCACTCCCCTTACCTCCTTTGTTGTCACCTTTTTCCATTCTGTACTCAGTGTCTCCTGGTACTTCCTCACACAAGTCTCCTTCCCAAGCTCGCTTACTCTCACCACCCTCTTCACCCCAACATTCTCTCTTCTTTTCTGAAAACCCCCACAAATCCTTCACCTTTGCCTCCACAAGATAATGATCAGACATCCCTCCAGTTGCACCTCTCAGCACATCAACATCCAAAAGTCTCTCTTTCGTACGTCTATCAATTAACACGTAATCCAATAATGCTCTCTGGCCATCTCTCCTTCTTACATACGTATACTTATGTATATCTCGTTTTTTAAACCAGGTATTCCCAATCACTAGTCCTTTTTCAGCACATAAATCTACAAGCTCCTCACCATTTCCATTTCCAACACTGAACACTCCATGTATACCAATTATTCCCTCAACAGCAGTGTGGTTTCAGAAGTGGTAGAGGATGTGTGGATCAGATGTTTGCTTTG
>NC_092234.1:68734086-68799086 GCF_036320965.1 Panulirus ornatus
GAAAGGAGGGCAAGGAATAGAGTGAATTGGAGCGATGTGGTATACAGGGGTTGACGTGCTGTCAGTGGATTGAATCAAGGCATGTGAAGCGTCCGGGGTAAACCATGGAAAGCTGTGTAGGTATGTATATTTGCGTGTGTGGACGTGTGTATGTACATGTGTATGGGGGGGATTGGGCCATTTCTTTCGTCTGTTTCCTTGCGCTACCTCGCAAACGCGGGAGACAGCGACAAAGTATAAAAAAAAAAAAAAAAAAAAAAAAAATATATATATATATATATATATATATATATATATATATATATATATGTGTGTGTGTGTGTGTGTGTGTGTGTTTGTGTGTGTGTGTGTGTGTGTGTGTGTGTGTGTGTGTGTGTGTGTGTGTGTGAGTGTGTGGGTGGTAAGTCTGTATGGCAAAACTGGAAGAAGTGAAGTGTTTTAGATATCTGGAAGTAGATTTAGCAGAGGATGGACCCATTGAGCAGGAAGTGAGTCATTGGGTCGGGGAGGGGATGATGGTTCTGGGAGCGTTGCAGAATGTGTGGGGTGCGAGAACGTTATATTGGAGAGCAAAACTTTGTATGTTTGAAGGAATAGTGTTCCAACAATGATGTATGGTTGGGAGGCATGGGGTATAGATAGGGTTGTCCGGTGAAGTATGGATGTGTTGGAAATGAGATGTTTAAGGACAAAATGTGGTGTGAGGTGGTATGATCAAGCAATTAATGAAAGGTTGCGAGGGATGTGTGTTAATAAAAAGAGTGTGGTTGAGAGAGTTGAAGAGGGTGTATTGAAATAGTTTGGTCACATGGAGAGAATGAGTGAGGAAAGATTGTCAAAGAGGATATATGTGTCAGAGGTGGGAGGAACGAGAAGTGGGAGACTAAATTGGAGGTGGAAGGATGGAATGAAAAAGATTTTGAGCGATCGGGGTCTGAACAAACAGGAGGGTGAAAGTTGTGCAAGAAATAGGGTGAATTGGAAGGATGTGGTATACCGGGGTCGACCTGCTGTCAGTGTATTGAACCAGGGCATGTGAAGCGTCTGGGGTAAACCATGGAATGTTTTGTGGGGACTGGATGTGGAAAGGGAGTTGTGCTTTCGGCCCCTCCGTTCCTTCTTTTGGAAAATTAAAAAAAAAAGAGAGGGGAGGATTTCCAGCCCCCCGCTCCCATAAATATATATATATATATATATATATATATATATATATATATATATATATATATATATATATATATATATATATATATATATATATATATATATATATATATATAAAGAATATCTTAATCAGGAATTCACCAGAAAATTCTCATGGTTGCATCTATAAAGTCCCTTGTGGAAACAGTGATAAATTTAAAGTTGTTCAGACTGGTAAGGATCTCTCTGTTAGACTTAAGCAACAAAAATATAGTATAAGAACGGGACAAGAATCAAATGCCTTGTTTAATCATGTTAAAAACTATGATCATTGTATTGACTGGAGTAACGCCACCTCAGTTATCAACTCTAACTCTATTACCAAGAGATATATCATTGAATCTTCTATTAATAAATACACAGAAAATTATAATCTTAATATTAGTGATGGTCTATACAAATCAGATAACATTATTGTTGATAAGATTTGTCAAATGATAAGTTTATGAACGCTCGTTGTATGTTTTGGACAATCACATGTTTACCAAATGGCGTCCTAGCTTCGTCTATTCGATGTATATCAACTGGCTGTTATATTTCTCTCTTGTGTCTCCCCTGATGATGTGATTATAACACGAAAGTGCACTTGGGAACTTGGTGACTGTGTTGTTGACTGGTTGGTATGGTTGTCTAATGTATGTGTGATTCATGGTGAGGTGCCTGAGGATTGGAGGAATGCTTGCATACTGCCATTGTACAAAGGCAAAGGGGATAAAAGAGAGTGCTCAAATTACAGAGGTATAAGTTTGCTGAGTATTCCTGGGAGATTATATGAGAGGGTATTGATTGAGAGGGTGAAGGCATGTACAGAGCATCAGACTGGGGAAGAGCAGTGTGGTTTCAGAAGTGGGAGAGGATGTGTGGCCCAGGTGTTTGCTTAAAAAAATGTATGTGAGAAATACTTAGAAAAGCAAGTGGATTTGTATGTAGCATTTATGGATCTGGAGAAGGCATATGATAGAGTTGATAGAGATGCTCTGTGGAAGGCTTTAAGAATATACGGTGTGGGAGGGAAGTTGTTAGAAGCAGTGAAAAGTTTTTATCGAGGATGTAAGGCATGTGCACGTGTAGGAAGAGAGGAAAGTGATTGGTTCTCAGTGAATGTTGGTTTGCGGCAGGGGTGTGTGATGTCTCCATGGTTGTTTAATTTGTTTATGGATGGGGTTGTTAGGGAGGTGAATGCAAGAGTTTTGGAAAGACGGGCAAGTATGCAGTCTGTTGTGGATGAGAGAGCTTGGGAAGTGAGTCAATTGTTGTTCGCTGATGATACAGCGCTGGTGGCTGATCCATGTGAGAAGCTGCACAAGCTGTGTGTGGACGTGTATGTATATACATTGTGCATGGGGGTGGGTTGGGCCATTTCTTTCGTCTGTTCCCTTGCGCTACCTCGCAAACGCGGGAGACAGCGACAAAGCAAAAAAAAAAAAAAAAAAAAAATATATATATATATATATATATATATATATATATATATATATATATATATATATATATATATATATATATATATATATATATATATATATATATATCACCGCTACTTGTTATCACCTCCCCATTTACGCCCTTCACTGAAGTTCCCATTTGCTCCCTTGTCTTACGCACCCTATTTACCTCCTTCCAGAACATCTTTTTATTTTCCCTAAAATTTACTGATAGTCTCTCACCCCAACTCTCATTTGCCCTTTTTTTCACCTCTTGCAACTTTCTCTTGACCTCCTGTCTCTTTCTTTTATACTTCTCCCACTCAATTGCATTTTTTCCCTGCAAAAATCGTCCAAATGCCTCTCTCTTCTCTTTCACTAATACTCTTACTTCTTCATCCCACCACTCACTACCCTTTCTAAACAGCCCACCTCCCACTCTTCTCATGCCACAAGCATCTTTTGCGCAATCCATCACTGATTCCCTAAATACATCCCATTCCTCCCCCACTCCCCTTACTTCCATTGTTCTCACCTTTTTCCATTCTGTACACAGTCTCTCCTGGTACTTCCCCACACAGGTCTCCTTCCCAAGCTCACTTACTCTCACCACCTTCTTCACCCCAACATTCACTCTTCCTTTCTGAAAACCCATACTAATCTTCACCTTAGCCTCCACAAGATAATGATCAGACATCCCTCCAGTTGCACCTCTCAGCACATTAACATCCAAAAGTCTCTCTTTCGCACGCCTGTCAATTAACACGTAATCCAATAACGCTCTCTGGCCATCTCTCCTACTTACATAAGTATACTTATGTATATCTCGCTTTTTAAACCAGGTATTCCCAATCATCAGTCCTTTTTCAGCACATAAATCTACAAGCTCTTCACCATTTCCATTTACAACACTGAACACCCCATGCATACCAATTATTCCCTCAACTGCCACATTACTCACCTTTGCATTCAAATCACCCATCACTATAACCCGGTCTCGTGCATCAAAACCGCTAACACACTCATTTAGCTGCTCCCAAAACACTTGCCTCTCATGATCTTTCTTCTCATGCCCAAGTGCATATGCACCAATAATCACCCACCTCTCTCCATCAACTTTCAATTTTACCCATATTAATCGAGAATTTACTTTCTTACATTCTATCACATACTCCCACAACTCCTGTTTCAGGAGTATTGCTACTCCTTCCCTTGCTCTTGTCCTCTCACTAACCCCTGACTTCACTCCCCAGACATTTCCAAACCACTCTTCCCCTTTACCCTTGATGTGAGAAGGAGATGGAATGAGTATTTTGAAGGTTTGTTGAATGTGTCTGATGACAGAGTGGCAGATATAGGGTGTTTTGGTCGAGGTGGTGTGCAAAGTGAGAGGGTTAGGGAAAATGATTTGGTAAACAGAGAAGAGGTAGTAAAAGCTTTGCGGAAGATGAAAGCCGGCAAGGCAGCAGGTTTGGATGGTATTGCAGTGGAATTTATTAAGAAAGGGGGTGACTGTATTGTTGACTGGTTGGTAAGGTTATTTAATGTATGTATGAATCATTGGTGAGGTGCCTGAGGATTGGCGGAATGCGTGCATAGTGCCATTGTACAAAGGCAAAGGGGATAAGAGTGAGTGCTCAAATTACAGAGGTATAAGTTTGTTGAGTATTCCTGGTAAATTATATGGGAGGGTATTGATTGAGAGGGTGAAGGCATGTACAGAGCATCAGATTGGGGAAGAGCAGTGCGGTTTCAGAAGTGGTAGAGGATGTGTGGATCAGGTGTTTGCTTTGAAGAATGTATGTGAGAAATACTTAGAAAAGCAAATGGATTTGTATGTAGCATTTATGGATCTGGAGAAGGCATATGATAGAGTTGATAGAGATGCTCTGTGGAAGGTATTAAGAATATATGGTGTGGGAGGCAAGTTGTTAGAAGCAGTGAAAAGTTTTTATCGAGGATGTAAGGCATGTGTACGTGTAGGAAGAGAGGAAAGTGATTGGTTCTCAGTGAATGTAGGTTTGCGGCAGGGGTGTGTGATGTCTCCATGGTTGTTTAATTTGTTTATGGATGGGGTTGTAAGGGAGGTAAATGCAAGAGTCCTGGAAAGAGGGGCAAGTATGAAGTCTGTTGGGGATGAGAGAGCTTGGGAAGTGAGTCAGTTGTTGTTCGCTGATGATACAGCGCTGGTGGCTGATTCATGTGAGAAACTGCAGAAGCTGGTGACTGAGTTTGGTAAAGTGTGTGGAAGAAGAAAGTTGAGAGTAAATGTGAATAAGAGCAAGGTTATTAGGTACAGTAGGGGTGAGGGTCAAGTCAATTGGGAGGTGAGTTTGAATGGAGAAAAACTGGAGGAAGTGAAGTGTTTTAGATATCTGGGAGTGGATCATGCAGCGGATGGAACCATGGAAGCGGAAGTGGATCATAGGGTGGGGGAGGGGGCGAAAATTTTGGGAGCCTTGAAAAATGTGTGGAAGTCGAGAACATTATCTCGGAAAGCAAAAATGGGTATGTTTGAGGGAATAGTGGTTCCAACAATGTTGTATGGTTGCGAGGCGTGGGCTATGGATAGAGATGTGCGCAGGAGGATGGATGTGCTGGAAATGAGATGTTTGAGGACAATGTGTGGTGTGAGGTGGTTTGATCGAGTAAGTAACGTAAGGGTAAGAGAGATGTGTGGAAATAAAAAGAGCGTGGTTGAGAGAGCAGAAGAGGGTGTTTTGAAATGGTTTGGGCACATGGAGAGAATGAGTGAGGAGAGATTGACCAAGAGGATATATGTGTCGGAGGTGGAGGGAACGAGGAGAAGAGGGAGACCAAATTGGAGGTGGAAAGATGGAGTGAAAAAGATTTTGTGTGATCGGGGCCTGAACATGCAGGAGGGTGAAAGGAGGGCAAGGAATAGAGTGAATTGGAGTCATGTGGTATACAGGGGTTGACGTGCTGTCAGTGGATTGAAGCAAGGCATGTGAAGCGTCTGGGGTAAACCATGGAAAGCTGTGTAGGTATGTATATTTGCGTGTGTGGACGTGTGTATGTACATGTGTATGGGGGGGGGGGGTTGGGCCATTTCTTTCGTCTGTTTCCTTGCGCTACCTCGCAAACGCGGGAGACAGCGACAAAGTATAAAAAAAAAAAAAAAAATATATATATATATATATATATATATATATATAATATATATATATATATATATATATATATATATATATATATATAGTGCCATTGTACAAAGGCAAAGGGGATAAGAGTGAGTGCTCAAATTACAGAGGTATAAGTTTGTTGAGTATTCCCGGTAAATTATATGGGAGGGTATTGATTGAGAGGGTGAAGGCATGTACAGAGCATCAGATTGGGGAAGAGCAGTGTGGTTTCAGAAGTGGTAGAGGATGTGTGGATCAGGTGTTTGCTTTGAAGAATGTATGTGAGAAATACTTAGAAAAGCAAATGGATTTGTATGTAGCATTTATGGATCTGGAGAAGGCATATGATAGAGTTGATAGAGATGCTCTGTGGAAGGTATTAAGAATATATGGTGTGGGAGGCAAGTTGTTAGAAGCAGTGAAAAGTTTTTATCGAGGATGTAAGGCATGTGTACGTGTAGGAAGAGAGGAAAGTGATTGGTTCTCAGTGAATGTAGGTTTGCGGCAGGGGTGTGGGATGTCTCCATGGTTGTTTAATTTGTTTATGGATGGGGTTGTTAGGGAGGTAAATGCAAGAGTTTTGGAAAGAGGGGCAAGTATGAAGTCTGTTGGGGATGAGAGAGCTTGGGAAGTGAGTCAGTTGTTGTTCGCTGATGATACAGCGCTGGTGGCTGATTCATGTGAGAAACTGCAGAAGCTGGTGACTGAGTTTGGAAAAGTGTGTGGAAGAAGAAAGTTAAGAGTAAATGTGAATAAGAGCAAGGTTATTAGGTACAGTAGGGTTGAGGGTCAAGTCAATTGGGAGGTGAGTTTGAATGGAGAAAAACTGAAGGAAGTGAAGTGTTTTAGATATCTGGGAGTGGATCTGGCAGCGGATGGAACCATGGAAGCGGAAGTGGATCATAGGGTGGGGGAGGGGGCGAAAATCCTGGGGGCCTTGAAGAATGTGTGGAAGTCGAGAACATTATCTCGGAAAGCAAAAATGGGTATGTTTGAAGGAATAGTGGTTCCGACAATGTTGTATGGTTGCGAGGCGTGGGCTATGGATAGAGTTGTGCGCAGGAGGATGGATGTGCTGGAAATGAGATGTTTGAGGACAATGTGTGGTGTGAGGTGGTTTGATCGAGTGAGTAACGTAAGGGTAAGAGAGATGTGTGGAAATAAAAAGAGCGTGGTTGAGAGAGCAGAAGAGGGTGTTTTGAAATGGTTTGGGCACATGGAGAGGATGAGTGAGGAAAGATTGACCAAGAGGATATATGTGTCGGAGGTGGAGGGAACGAGGAGAAGAGGGAGACCAAATTGGAGGTGGAAAGATGGAGTGAAAAAGATTTTGTGTGATCGGGGCCTGAACATGCAGGAGGGTGAAAGGAGGGCAAGGAATAGAGTGAATTGGAGCGATGTGGTATACCGGGGTTGACGTGCTGTCAGTGGATTGAAGCAGGGCATGTGAAGCGTCTGGGGTAAACCATGGAAAGCTGTGTAGGTATGTATATTTGCGTGTGTGGACGTATGTATATACATGTGTATGGGGGGGGGTGGGCCATTTCTTTCGTCTGTTTCCTTGCGCTACCTCGCAAACGCGGGAGACAAGTCGACAAAGCAAAAAAAAAAAATATATATATATATATATATATATATATATATATATATATATATATATATATATATATATATACATATATACATATATATATATGTATATATCCCTGGGGATAGGGGAGAAAGAATACATCACACGTGTTCCCTGCGTGTCTTAGAAGGCGACTAAAAGGGGAGGGAGCGGGGGCCTGGAAATCCTCCCCGCTCATCATTTTTTTTTTAATTTTCCAAAAGAAGGAACAGTGAAGGGGGCCAGGTGAGGATATTCCCACAAAGGCCCAGTCCTCTGTTCTTAACGCTACCTCGCTAAAGCGGGAAATGGCAAATATTTTGAAAGAAAGAAAGAAATATGTATATATATATATATATATATATATATATATATATATATATATATATATATATATATATATATATATATATATATATATATATATATCATTCTTTGAGATAGAGGGATTGGAAATTCTCTCCTCCCGTTTTTCACTAAAAAAGAAAAGAAAAGGATCCGAGAACGTTGGCCAAATGAGGATTTTTCCCTCTAAATATATTGTACAATGAACGTGCATTTCACAGAACACATAATGCCTTCTAGCTGTTACGATTCTAACCCCCTAACATTTGCTTGGAAGATGGATAAGCTAACAACTCGGTTATGCTGTCCATGATAGGCAAACGACTATTAGATTACTAATAGATTACCAATAATCTAATTCCCTTCGTCTCACGTCCATGGTCATATCCCGTCTGGCTCACATCAACTAGTATTCAGTAGTTTTACCGAACTTATTGTCATAAGTGGAGGTATATGAACACGAATATAGTGCAATGAGTTCGTACTTTTATAGAATGCATAATGACGTCCAACAACAAGGATTCGAGGCCTTTTTCCATTGTATTCCATTTTCATTAAGTTGCAAATAGTGAAGTTGAATTTCATGAACCATGTATCAGATAAAGCTTGTTGTTTAAGCAGTTTCTTGTATGTTGAAGTAGTTTTAATCTTGAACTTAGCATCATCTCGAAATATATTCAAGTATGAGCCCAGTCCTTCTGGCTAGTACAGTCCTTCTGGGTAGTCCAGTCCTTCTGGATGATCCAGTCCTTCTGGCAAGTCTAGTCATTCTGTCGAGTCATTTACATAAATGAAGTGAAGCAATGATTGGAAGACCTCTCTCCATGATACGCCAGGCATGACCACAGCGCATTTTGTGAAGGCTACTAAGACAGGCTTCCTTTGTCCCCTTCCACTATTTTTTTTCTTTTTCTTTTTTTTTAACGTCGAAGCAATGTCTTCTTAACCCTGCATTACGTCAACCTCCTGTACCAGCCTCCAGTGTAGTACTCAGTCACTTACTTTCTGGCAGTTCTTATCTTGTGTCTGACGCGAGTACACTCTCTCTTAAAAGTTACACATAACCTCTCCACCATGAATCAGTGTAGTCCATCTCTTAAGTAGTTTTTCCTTCACAACTTGTCATTGATTTGCTTTTCATTTTCATATCCTGTCTATCACAGACTACACGCGTCAGAAAGACTGGTATGTAGTTGAGCAAGATTTCTACATCGCGTTTCTAAAATATAAGTACGACATCTGCTCTTCTCCACCCTCTTGGCATTTTATCATCCTCCAGCTGCCTCTCGAACCTTTCAAGTTACCTCCAAGTCTTTGTGTATGTGGATACATATGTGTGTGCAAGGTATATATGTAATACAACATTACAAGAACATATCTTCACCTGCCCTTCTGCTCAACCGTTACCTCCATTAAACAACCCGCGCTCTCTTCTACACCTCTATCACCTCATAAAGCACCTAAAACTCACATGCTCTACTCCCTCATTTTTTCAATACCCCTCCTCATCTATCAGTGTCGTCCATTCATTTGTGTAAACTCTTTCATCTCTAATCTAAAAACGTATAATGTAAGAAATGCATGAGGCATGTAGCCGAGATAAGTAGTGTTATGTGTGGAGTATTGTTTTACATTGTTGATACACACATTGTTTGACAACACGATATAGAATACTTTAATTTCACCTACTTGGCAAATCCGTTTTATGGCAACATCGACATATGGCAAAACTGAGTTGTCACATCGAATTACTGTAACAAAAATAGGTTGGTAACACGAATAGTTGGCAACACCGAGTTATGGCAACACTGAGTAGGAATTCTAAGTTTGCAACATCAAATAAGTATGCTAGCATGAATTGCATACAGAGTTTTATGGCAACGAAAATTGGCAACGCTGAGTTATTTGGAAACAGCAAGATGTGCACATCGAGATGGCAACACCGAGTTGGCAACCATGGCTCCCTTGTTTAAATTCATGGTAAATGAATTTCTTTTTTTCCCTTTTTTTCTTTTTTGTACTTTCTGCATGAGGGGTTATTGTTCCGGAAATCATCGTAAATCTTTTTCAAGTGGAATTACATTTACTCCGTTGTAGACACAGGCAGGAGGAAAACGGGAAACTCAAACACTGATATGATGTTGGTACGATTCTTTGTATTCGCTGAAAACGTTGTCGGCAGTATTTAATTAATCCTAGGCAAATGTGATCTCTCTCTCTCTCTCTCTCTCTCTCTCTCTCTCTCTCTCTCTCTCTCTCTCTCTGTCTTTCTCTCTCTCTCTCGTAATGATCCCCAAAGAAGCATGGTTATATATATATATATATATATATATATATATATATATATATATATATATATATATATATATATATATATATATATATATATATATATATATATATATATATATTCTTTTTTTATATTATACTCTGTCGCTGTCTCCCGAGTTAGCGAGGTAGCGCAAGGAAACAGACGAAAGAATGGCCTAACCGAACAACATACACATGTATATACATACACGTCCACACAAGCACATATACATACCTATACATCTCAACGTATACATATATATACACACACACGTATTCATATACAGACATGTACATAATTCATACTATCTGCCCTTATTCATTCTCGTCGCCACTACACCATATAGTGAAATACCTACCCCCTCCCCCCCGCATGTGCGCGAGGTAGCGCTAGCAAAAGACAACAAAAGGCCCCATTCGTTCACGCTCAGTCTCTAGCTGTCATGTATAATGCACCGACACAACAGCTCCCTTTCCACATCCAGGCCCCACAGAACTTTCCAAGGTTTACCCCAGACGCTTCATATACCCTGGTTCAATCCACTGACAGCACGTCGACCCCGGCATACCACATCGTTCCAATTCACTCTATTCCTTGCACGCCATTTACCCTCCTGCATGTGAAGGCCCCAATTACTCAAAATCTTTTTCACTCCATCTTTCCACCTCCAATTTGGTCTCCCATTTCTCCTCGTTCCCTCCACCTGACACATATATTCTCTTGGCCAATCTTTCCTCACTCATTCTCTCCATGCGACCAAACCATTTCAAAACACCCTCTTCTACTCTCTCAACCACACTCTTTTTACCACCACACATCTTTCTTACCCTTTCATTACTTACTCGATCAAACCACCCCTCACCACATATTGTCCTTAAACATCTCATTTCCAGCACATCCACCCGCCGCCGCACAACTCTATCTATAGCCCACGCCTCGCAACCATACAACATTGATGGAACCACTATTCCTTCAAACATACCCATTTTTGCTTTCCAAGATAACGATCTCGACTTCCACACATTCTTCAACTCTCTCAGAACTTTCTCCCCCTCCCCCTCCCGATATTCACTTCCGCTTCCATGGTTCCACCCGCTGCCAAATCCACTCCCAGATATCTGAAACACTTCACTTCCTCTAGTTTTTCCCTATTCAAACTTAACCCCCAATTAACTTGTCCCTCAACCATACTTTGCCTAACAATATTGCTCTTATTCACATTTACTCTCAGCTTTCTTCTTTCACATACTTTCCCAAACTCAGTTACCAGCTCCTGTAGTTTCTCACCCGACTAAGCCACCAGTGCTGTATCATCAGCGAACAAGAACTGACTCACTTCCCAAGCTCTCTCACCAACACCAGACTACTTACTTGCTCCTCTTTCCAAAACTCTTGCATTCACCTCCCTAACAACCCCATCCATAAACAAATTAAACAACCATGGAGACATCACGCAACCCTGCCGCAAACCAACATTCATTGAAAACCAATCACTTTCCTCTCTTCCCACACGTACACATTCCTTACATCCTCAATATAAACTTTTCACTGTTTCTAACAACTTGCCTTCCAAACCATATATTCCTAATACCTTCCACAGAGCATCTCTATCAACTCTATCATACGCCTTCTCCAGATCCAGAAAAGCTAAATACAAATCCATTTGCTTTTCTAAGTATTTCTCATATAAATTCTTCAAAGCAAACACCTGATCCACACATCCTTAGCCACTTCTGAAACCACACTGCTCTTCCCTAATCTGATGCTCTGTACATACCTTCACCCTCTCAATCAATTCCCTCCCATATAATTTTTTAGGAATACTCAACAAGCTTATACCTCTGTAATTTGAGCACTCACTTCTATCCCCTTTTCCTTTGTACAATGGCATTATGCAAGCATTCCGCCAATCCTCAGGCACCTCAGCATGAGTCATACATACACTGAATAACCTTACCAACCAGTCAACAATACAGTCACCCCCTTTTTTCATGAATTCCACTGCAATACCATCCAAACCCGCTGCCTTGCCGGCTTTTATCTTCCGTAAAGCTTTTACTAACCTTCTCTGTTTACCAAATCATTCTCCCTAACCCTGTCACTTTGCAGAGCACCTCCACCAAAACACCCTATATCTGCCACATTCAACAAACCTTCAAAATACTCACTCCATCTCCTTCTCACATCACCACTACTTGTTATCACCTCCCCATATGCCCCCTTCACTGATGTTCCCATTTGTTCCCTTGTCTTACGCACTTTATTTACCTCCTTCCAAAACATCTTTGTATTCTTCCTAAAATCTAATGATACTCTCTCAACCAAACTCTCATTTTCCCTCATTTTCACGTCTTGCACCTTTCTCATTCTCTTATACATCTCCCACTCAATTCCCTTCAAAGATCGTCCAAATGCCTTCTCTTCTCTTTCACTAATAATCTTACTTCTTCATCCCACCACTCACTACCCTTTGTAATCTGCCCACCTCCCACGTTTCTCATGCCACAAGCATCTTTTGCACAAGCCATCACTGATTCCCTAAATACATCCCATTCCTCCCCCACTCCCCTTACCTCCTTTGTTCTCACCTTTTCCCATTTTATACTCAGTCTCTCCTGGTACTTCCTCACACAAGTCTCCTTCCCAAGCTAACTTACTCTCACCACTCTCTTCACCCCAACATTCTCTATTCTTTTCTACAGACCTCTACAAATCTTCATTTTCATCTCCACAAGATAATGATCATATATCCCTCCAGCTGCACCTCTCAACACATTAACATCTAAAAGTCTCTTCTTTGCCCGTCTATCAAATAACACGTAATTCAATAACGCTCTCTGGCCATCTCTCCTACTTAAATACGTATACTTATGTATACTTATATCTCTCTTTTTAAACCAGGTATTCCCAATCTCTAGTCCTTTTTCAGCACCGAGATCTGCAAGCTCTTCATCATTTCCATTTACAACACTGAACACCCCATGTACATCAATTACTCCCTCAACTGCCGCATTACTCACCTTTGCATTCAAATAACCCATCACTATAACCCGGTCTCGTGCATCAAAACTACTAACACACTCACTTAGCTGCTCCCAAAGCACTTGCCTCTCATAATCTTTCTTCTCAAGCCCTGGTGCATATACATCAATAATCACCCATCTCTCTCCATCCACATTCAGTTTTACCCATATCAATCTAGAGTTTACTCTCTTACACTCTATCACATACTCCCACCATTCCGGTTTCAGGAGTAGTGCTACTCCCACCCTTGGTCTCGTCCTCTAACTAACCCCTGACTTTACTCCTAAGACATTCCCGAACCAATCTTCCCCCTTACCCTTGAGCTTCGTTTCACTCAGAGCCAAAACATCCAGTTTCCTTTCCTCAAACATATTACCTATCTCTCCTTTTTTCTCATCTTGGTTACATCAACATACATTTACACACCCCAATCAGAACCTTCCAGCAGGATGAGCCCTCCCTGTGTGACTCCTTCTGTTTCCCCTTTTAAAAAGTTAAAGTACAAGGAGGTTAGGGTTGTTGGAGAGGTGAATGCAAGAGTTTTGGAAAGAAGGGCAAGTATGCAGCCTGTTGTGGATGAGAGAGCTTGGGAAGCGAGTCAGTTGTTGTTCGCTGATGATACAGCGCTGGTGGCTGATTCATGTGAGAAACTGCAGAAGCTAGTGACTGAGTTTGGTAAAGTGTGTGAAAGAAGAAAGTTAAGAGTAAATGTGAATAAGAGCAAGGTTATTAGGTACAGTAGGGTTGAGGGTCAAGTCAATTGGGAGGTAAGTTTGAATGGAGAAAAACTGGAGGAAGTAAAGTGTTTTAGATATCTGGGAGTGGATCTGGCAGCGGATGGAACCATGGAAGCGGAAGTGGATCATAGGGTGGGGGAGGTGGCGAAAATCCTGGGAGCCTTGAAGAATGTGTGGAAGTCGAGAACATTATCTCGGAAAGCAAAAATGGGTATGTTTGAAGGAATAGTGGTTCCAACAATGTCGTATGGTTGCGAGGCGTGGGCTATGGATAGAGTTGTGCGCAGGAGGATGGATGTGCTGGAAATGAGATGTTTGAGGACAATGTGTGGTGTGAGGTGGTTTGATCGAGTAAGTAACGTAAGGGTAAGAGAGATGTGTGGATATAAAAAGAGCGTGGTTGAGAGAGCAGAAGAGGGTGTTTTGAAGGGGTTTGGGCACATGGAGAGAAGTGGGAGACCAAATTGGAGGTGGAAAGATGGAGTGAAAAAGATTTTGTGTGATCGGGGCCTGAACATGGAGGAGGGTGAAAGGAGGGCAAGGAATAGAGTGAATTGGATCGATGTGGTATACCGGGGTTGACGTGCTGTCAGTGGATTGAATCAGGGCATGTGAAGCGTCTGGGGTAAACCATGGAAAGCTGTGTAGGTATGTATATTTGCGTGTGTGGACGTATGTATATACATGTGTATGGGGGTGGGTTGGGCCATTTCTTTCGTCTGTTTCCTTGCGCTACCTCGCAAACGCGGGAGACAGCGGCAAAAAAAAAAAGAAATATATATATATATATATATATATATATATATATATATATATATAGTGAAATTGGAAAAAATGTAGCTTAGACATTGAAGCTTATTGATACAGTGGTTAAATTGATGAAAACTACTATTGACCTTTGTGTAAATAAATTAAACATTTCCTTTTTCCATAGCCAGAGGTTGAACCATTATGTGACACTCATTTTTTTTCTTTTCATTTCAAGCTAGAAGTTTCAGTTTTCTAAATTGTTTCTTACATTTTTCATATGTATATATATGTATGTGTGTGTGTGTGTGTGTGTGTGTGTATGTGTATATATATATATGTATATTATCCCTGGGGATAGGGGTGAAAGAATACTTCCCACGCATTCCTCGCGTGTCGTAGAAAGCGAATAGAGGGGACGGGAGCGGGGGGCCAGAAATCCTCCCCTCCTTGTATTTATTTAACTTTCTAAAATGGGAAACAGAAGAAGGAGTCACGCGGGGAGTGCTCATACTCCTCGAAGGCTCAGATTGGGGTGCCTAAATGTGTGTGGATGTAACCAAGATGTGAAAAAGGGAGAGATAGGTAGTATGTTTGAGGAAAGGAACCTGGATGTTTTGGCTCTAAGTGAAACGTAGCTCAAGGGTGAAGGGGAAGAGTGGTTTGGGAATGTCTTGGGAGTAAAGTCAGGGGTTAGTGAGAGGACAAGAGCAAGGGAAGGAGTAGCAGTACTCCTGAAACAGGAGTTGTGGGAGTACGTGATAGAATGTAAGAAAGTAAATTCTCGATTAATATGGGTAAAACTGAAAGTTGATGGAGAGAGATGGGTGATTATTGGTGCATATGCACCTGGGCATGAGAAGAAAGATCATGAGAGGCAAGTGTTTTGGGAGCAGCTGAATGAGTGTGTTAGTGGTTTTGATGCACGAGACCGGGTTATAGTGATGGGTGATTTGAATGCAAAGGTGAGTAATGTGGCAGTTGAGGGAATAATTGGCATACATGGGGTGTTCAGTGTTGTAAATGGAAATGGTGAAGAGCTTGTAGATTTATGTGCCGAAAAAGGACTGATGATTGGGAATACCTGGTTTAAAAAGCGAGATATACATAAGTATACTTATGTAAGTAGGAGAGATGGCCAGAGAGCCTTATTGGATTACGTGTTAATTGACAGGCGCGCGAAAGAGAGACTTGTGGATGTTAATGTGCTGAGAGGTGCAACTGGAGGGATATCTGATCATTATCTTGTGGAGGCTAAGGTGAAGATTTGTATGGGTTTTCAGAAAAGAAGAGTGAATGTTGAGGTGAAGAGGGTGGTGAGAGTAAGTTAGCTTGGGAAGGAGACTTGTGTGAGGAAGTACCAGGAGAGACTGAGTACAGAATGGAAAAAGGTGAGAACAATGGAAGTAAGGGGAGTGGGGGAGGAATGGGATGTATTTAGGGAATCAGTGATGGATTGCGCAAAAGATGCTTGTGGCATGAGAAGAGTGGGAGGTGGGTTGATCAGAAAGGGTAGTAAGTGGTGGGATGAAGAAGTAAGAGTATTAGTGAAAGAGAAGAGAGAGGCATTTGGACGATTTTTGCAGGGAAAAAATGCAGTTGAGTGGGACACGTATAAAAGAAAGAGACAGGAGGTCAAGAGAACGGTGCAAGAGGTGAAAAAAAGGGCAAATGAGAGTTGGGGTGAGAGAGTATCATTAAATTTTAGGGAGAATAAAAAGATGTTCTGGAAGGAGGTAAATAAAGTGCGTAAGACAAGGGAGAAAATGGGAACTTCAGTGAAGGGCGCAAATGGGGAGGTGATAACAAGTAGTGGTACAACTGATTCATCCACGTTCGCAGAGCAAGGGCATATATATATATATATATATATATATATATATATATATATATATATATATATATATATATATATATATATATATATATATATGTACATATATATATATATATATATATATATATATATATATATATATATATATATATGTATATATATATATATATATATATATATATATATATATATATATATATATATATATATATATATATATATATATATATATATATTGGAAGGCATCACAACTTTGGGCGTGATCAAGATATTCCTATGAGTCCACGGGGAAAATGAAACACGATAAGTTCCCAAGTGCACTTTCGTGTAATAATCACATCATCAGGGGAGACGCAAGAGAGAAATATAAATCAGTTGATATACATCGAAGAGACAAATCTAGGACGCCATTTGGTAAACATGTATGTTCAAGACATACAACGAGCGTTCATAAACGTACCATTCTATAATTTTTTTCAACAATAAAGTTATTTGATTTGTATAGACCATCACTAATTTTCAGATTAAGATTCTTTGTGTATTCATTGATAGAAGATTCAATGATATTTCTCGTGGTATTAGGGTTAGAGTTAATAATACGCTAAACTTAAACTTGTTTCCTTGCTTATGGATCATGCAATCTAAAAATGATAACATACCATTATTTTCATTTTCTACAGTAAATTTGATGGAATGTACTAAATTGTTAAGTAAAGGGAAGAATATTTGTAAATTTTCATTTGTTGGCCAAACACAAACAACATTATCTACATACCTAAACCAAATTGCATTAGAAGGTCAGATACCTTTTAGTAATTTTGTTTCAAAAAATTCCATATAAAGATTACTTAGTACATCACATATAAATCGTCCAAATGGTTAGTTTCTAAATTAAACACTTTTTTATGGGTAAGGTATCAAATTCTAACATCATGAACAATGTACATATAGTCAACAAGTTAACGATATCACTGTTAATTTTGATTTCAAACTAGTCAGCTTTGATGTTTCCTCACTTTTCACTACAGTTCCAGTTGATGACCTTTTAGAAATTTTATTTGGTGTCTTGGATGATATTCATTTACCTGTTTCAAAGTCTGTTTTCAATGAACTGATAAAATTGTGTATAAAAGACTGTGTATTTCAGTTCAATGGAGAATCTTATGCTCAAAAATTTGGTATGGCACTGGGTAACCCACTTTCACCTGTACTACTTAATCTTTATATGGAATTCTTTGAAACAAAACTACTAAAGGAAATCTTACCTTCTAATGGAATTTGGTATAGGTATGCAAAATGAAGTTTTTTGTGTTTGGCCAAAAAATGAAAATTTACAAACATTTCTCCCCTTACTTAACAATTCAGTCTCGACATCAAATTTACTGTAGAAAATGAAAATAATAGTATGTTACCATTTTTATACTGCATGATCCATAGGCAAGGAAACAATTTTAAGTTTAGCATATAGAGAAAACCTAACAATGTATGCTCATATATCAATTATTACTCATCTCAACATGATAAAGTTACATTATCATAATTTCAATTTATGTTCCTTAGGGCATTACGTATTTGCAGTCCAGAGTTTATTGCTGATAAGTTAGGGAAGATGTATTCTATTAGATCTAAGTCAAAGTACCCTAGATCTTTTAATGATAAATCCCTTAAGTTAACAAAGAAATCATTTTATAGAGTTGAACCCAAACCTCCCATCGACACAAAGAATCTTTTAGTTCTCCTTTTTGATAATGATTTTACTTTACTTCCCATGTTGCTTAAATCCTTTAATGAAAATATTGCCTTCAGCAACTATAATATGTGGAAATCGTGATAAGTTTTATGTTGGGCAGACTGGTAAGTATCTTTCTGTTAGACTTAAGCAGCATAGATATCGTATAAGAGCAAGACAAGAATCAAATGCCTTGTTTAATCACGTTAAGAACTGTGATCATTGTATTAACTGAGTAATGCCATCTCAGTTATAAACTCATTGAATCATTGAATTGAATCATTGAATCTTCTATCATCAAATACACAAAGAATTATAACCTTGATATTGTGAAGGTCTATACAAATTGGATAGCTTTATTGTTGATAGAATTTGTAAACAATTTCCCTCCTTGTCCACCTAAGAAGTTTATAATACACTCGTTGTCTGTCTTGAAAAATCACGTGTTTAGCAAATGGCGTCCTAGCTACGTCTCTACGTTGTATATCAGCTGACTTATATTTCTCTCTTGTATCTCGAGTGATGATGTGATTGTTACACGAAGGTGCACTTGGGAACTTATCGTGTTTTATTTTCCCTATGTACTCATAGGAATACATATATATATATATATATATATATATATATATATATATATATATATATATATATATATATATATATATATATATATATATATATATATATATATATATATATATATATGGCCACCCCGCCAGAGATGAAATGACAACACCCCCCCCCCTCACCCGTGCGAGGTAGCGCTAGGAAAAGACAACAAAGGCCACATTCGTCCACACTCAGTCTCTAGCTGTCATGTATAATGCACCAAAACCACAGCTCCCTTTCCACATCCAGACTCCACAGAACTGTCCATGGTTTACCCCAGACGCTTCACATGCCCTGGTTCAATCCATTGACAGCACGTCGACCCCGATATACCACATCATTCCAATTCACTCTATTCCTTGCACGCCTTTCACCCTCCTGCATGTTCAGTCCCCGATCACTCAAAATCTTTTTCACTCCATCTTCCCACCTCCAATTTGGTCTCCCATTTCCCCTCGTTCCCTCCACGTCTGCCACGTATATCATCCTTGTCAATCTTTCCTCACTCATTCTCTCATCCACAACTTGCCCCTCTTTCCAAAACTCTTGCATTCACCTCCCAAACAACCCCACCCATAAACAAATTAAACAACCATGGAGACATCACACACCCCTGCCGAAACCGACATTCATTGTGAACCAATCACTTTCCTCTCCTCCTACTCGTACACATGCCGTACATCCTCAATAAAAAATTTTCACTGCTTCTCACAACTTGCCTCCTACACCATATATTCTTAATAACTTCCACCGAGCATTTCCATCAACTCTATCATATGCCTTCTCCAGATCCATAAATGCTACATACAAATCCATTTGATTTTCTAAGTATTTTTCACATACATTCTTCAAAGCAAACTCCTGATCCACACATCCTCTACCACTTCTGAAACCACACTGCTCTTCCCCAATCTGATGCTCTGTACATGCCTTCACCCTCTCAATCAATACCCTCCTATATAATTTACCAGGAATACTCAACAAACTTATACATCTGTAATTTGAGCACTCACTCTTATCCCCTTTTCCTTTGTCCAATGGCATTATGCAAGCATTCCCCCAATCCTCAGGCACCTCACCATGAGTCATACATACATTAAATAACCTTAAAAAATTCTACAGCAATACTATGCAAACCCGCTGATTTGCCGGCTTTCATCTTCTGCAAAGCTTTAACTACCTCTTCTCTGTTTACCAAATCATTCTCCCCAGCCCTCTCACTTTGCACACCTACCTCACCCAAAACACCCTATATCTGCCACTCTATCATCAAACACATTCAACAAACCTTCAAATTACTCACTCCATCTCCCTCTCACATCACCACTACTTGTTATCACCTCCCCATTTGCCCCTTCACTGATGCTGCCATTTGTTCCCTTGTCTTACGCCTTCTATTTACCTCCTTCCACAGCATCTTTCTATTCTCCCTAATATCTATTGATACTCTCTCAACACAACTCTTTTTCACCTCTTGCCCTTTTCCCTTGACCTCTGCCTCTTTCTTTCATACATCTCCCAGTCATTTCCATTAATTCCCTGCAAAAATCGTCCAAATGCCTCTCTCTTCCCTTTCACTAATAATCTTACTTCTTCATCCCATCACTCACTACCCTTTCTAATCTGTCCACCTCCTACGCTTCTCATGCCACGAGCATCTTTTTCGCAAGATATCACTTCTTTCCTAAGTACATTCCATTCCTCCCCCACTCCCCTTACGTCCTTTGTTCTCACCATTTTCCATTCTGCACTTAGTCTCTCCTGGTACTTCCTCACACAAGTCTCCTTCACAAGCTCACTTACGATCACCACTCTCTTCACCCCAACATTCTCTCTTCTTTTCTGAAAACCTCTACAAATCTTCACCTTCGCCTCCACAAGATCATGATGAGACATCCCTCCAGTTACACCTCTCAGCACATGAACATCCAAAAGTCTCTCTTTCACGCGCCTATCAGTTAACACTAATCCGATAACGCTCTCTGGCCATCTTTCCTACTAATATACGTATCCTTATGAATATCTCTCTTTTTAAACCAATTATTCCCAATTACCATTCCTTTTTCACCGCACAAATCTACAAGCTCTTCACCATTTTCATTTACAACATTGAACACCCCATGTATACCAATTATTCCCTCAACTGCCACATTACTCACCTTTGCATTCAAATCACCCATCGCTATAAGCCGGTCTAGTGCATTTCAACTACTAACGCACTCATTCAACTCCTACCAAAACACTTGCCTCTCATGATCTTTCTTCTCATGCCCACGTGCATATGCACCAATTATCGCCCTTCTCTCTCCATCCACTTTCAGTTTTACCCATATCAACCTGAAATTTACTTTCTTACACTCTATCACATACTCCTACTACTCCGTTTCAGGAGTAGTAATACTCCTTCCCTTGCTCTTGTCCTCTCACCAACTCCTGACTTTACTCCCAAGACATATCCAAACCACTCTTCACCTTTATCATTGAGCTTCGTTTCACTCAGAGCCAAAACATCCAGGTTCCTTTCCTCAAACATACCACCTATCTCTCCTTTCTTCTCATCTTAGTTACATCCACACACATTTAGACACCCAATCTGAGCCTTCGAGGAGGATGAGCACTCCTCGCGTGACTCCCTCTCCTGTTTCCCCGCTTAGAAAGTTTAGATAAAAGGAGGGGAGGGTTTCTAGCTCCCTCCCAACCCACCCTCGCTGCCGTCTCCTTTAGTCGCTTTCTACGATTCGTGAGAAATGCGTAGGAAGTATTCTTTTTCCCCTATCCCAAGGGTTAATATATATATATATATATATATATATATATATATATATATATATATATATATATATATATATATATATATATATATATATATATATATATATATATATATATATATATATATATATATATATATATATATATATATATATATATATATATATATATATATATATATATGTATATATATATATATACATATATATAGTTATAGTGATGGGTGATTTGAATGCAAAGGTAAGTAATATGGCAGTTGAGGGAATAATTGGGAATACATGGAGTGTTCAGTGTTGTAAATTGAAATGGTGAAGAGCTTGTAGATTTATTTGCTGAAAAAGGACTTGTGGTTGGGAATACCTGGTTTAAAAAGGGAGATATACATAAGTATACGTATGTAAGTAGGAGAGATGGCCAGAGAGCGTTATTGGATTACGTGTTAATTGACAGGCGCGCAAAAGATAGACTTATGGATGTTATTGTGCAGAGAGGTGCAACTGGAGGTGCAACTGGATTGTCCTCAAACATCTCATTTCCAGCACATCCATCCTCCTGCGCACAACTCTATCCATAGCTCACGCTTCGCAAAAATACAACATTGTTGGAACCACTACTCCTTCAAACATACCCATTTTTGCTTTCCGAGATAATGTTCTCGACTTCCACACATTCTTCAAGGCTCCCAGGATTTTCGCCCCCTCCCCCACCCTATGATCCATTCCGCTTCCATGGTTCCATCCGCTGCCAGATCCACTCCCAGATATCTAAAACACTTTACTTCCACCAGTTTTTCTCCATTCAAACTTACTTCCCAATTGACTTGACCCTCAACCCTACTGTACCTAATAACCTTGCTCTTATTCACATTTACTCTTAACTTTCTTCTTTCACACACTTTACCAAACTCAGTCAACAGCTTCTGCAGTTTCTCACATGAATCAGCCACCAGCGCTGCATCATCAGCGAACAACAACTGACTCACTTCCCAAGCTCTCTCATCCCCAACAGTCTGCATACTTGCCCCCTTCCAAAACTCTTGCATTCACCTCCCTAACAACCCAATCCATAAACAAGTTAAAACAACCATGGAGACATCACACACCCCTGCCGCAAACCTACATTCACTGAAAACCAATCACTTTCCTCTCTTCCTACACGTACACATGCCTTACATCCTCGATAAAAACTTTTCACTGCTTCTAATAACTTGCCTCCCACACCATATACTCTTAGTACCTTCCACAGAGCATCTCTATCAACTCTTTCATATGTCTTCTCCAGATCCATAAGTGCTACATACAAATCCATTTGCTATTCTAAGTATTGCTCACATACATTCTTCAAAGCAAACACCTGATCCACACATCCTCTACCACTTCTGAAACCAAAACTGTTCTCCCCCAATCTGATGATCTGTACCTGTATTCACCCTCTCAACCAATACCCTCCCATATAATTTAACAGGAATACTCAACAAACTTATACCTCTGTAATTTGAGCACTCACTCTTATCCCATTTGCCTTTATACAATGGCACTATGCACGCATTCCACCAATCCTCAGGCACTTCACCATGAATCATACATACATTAAATAACCTTACCAACCAGTCAACAATACAGTCACCCCCTTTTCTAATAAATTCCACTGCAATACCATCCAAACCTCCTGCCTTGCCGGCTTTCATCTTCCGCAAAGCTTTTACTACCTCTTCTCTGTTTACCAAATCATTTTCCCTAACCCACTTACTTTGCACACCACCTCGACTAAAACACCCTATATCTGCCACTCTATCATCAAACACATTCAAGAAACCTTTAAAATACTCACTCCATCTCCTTCTCACATCACCACTACTTGTTATCACCTCCCCATTTGCGCCCTTCACTGAAGTTCCCATTTGCTCCCTTGTCTTACGCACTTTATTTACCTCCTTCCAGAACATCTTTTTATTCTCCCTAAAATTTAATGATACTCTCTCACCCCAACTCTCATTTAACCTCTTTTTCACCTCTTGCACCATTCTCTTGACCTCCTGTCTCTTTCTTTTATATATCTCCCACTCATTTGCATTTTTCCCTGCAAAAATCGTCCTTATGCCTCTCTCTTCACTTTCTCTAATAATCTTACTTCTTCATCCCAACACTCACTACCCTTTCTAATCAACACACCTCCCACGCTTCTCATGCCACAAGCATCTTGTGCGCAAGCCATCACTGCTTCCCTAAATACATCGCATTCCTCCCCCACTCCCCTTACCTCCTTTGTTCTCACCTTTTTCCATTCTGGACTCAGTCTCTCCTGGTACTTCCTTACACAAGTCTCCTTCCCAAGCTCACTTACTCTCACCACCCTCTTCACCCCAACATTCTCTCTTCTTTTCTGAAAACCCATACAAATCTTCACATTCGCCTCCACAAGAAAATGATCAGACATCTCTCCAGTTGCACCTGTCAGCACGTTAACATCCAAAAGTCTCTCTTTCGCACGCCTGTCAATTAACACGTAATCCAATAACGCTCTCTGGCCATCTCTCTTACTTACATACGTATACTTATGTATATCTCGCTTTTTAAACCAGGTATTCCCAATCACCAGTCCTTTTTCAGCACATAAATCTACAAGCTCTTCAGCATTTCCATTTACAACACCGAACACCCCATGTATACCAATTATTCCCTCAACTGCCATATTGTGCGTCAAAACCACTAACACACTCATTCAGCTGATCCCAAAACACTTACCTCTCATGATCTTTCTTCTCATGCCCAGGTGCATATGCACCAATAATCACCCATCTCTCTCCATCAACTTTCAGTTTTACCCATATTAATCTAGAATTTACTTTCTTACATTCTATCATATACTCCCACAACTCCTGTTTCAGGAGCATTGCTACTCCTTCCCTTGCTCTTGTCCTCTCACTAACCCCTGACTTTACTCCTAAGACATTCCCAAACAACTCTTCCCCTTTACCCTTGAGCTTCGAATATTAATATGTATATATATATATATATATATATATATATATATATATATATATATATATATATATATATATATACATATATAATATATATATATATATATATATATATATATATATATATATATATATATATATATATATATATATATATATATATATATATATATATATATATATATATATATATATATATATATATATATGGATGGTATTGCAGTGGAATTTATTAAAAAAGGGGGTGACTGTATTGTTGACTGGTTGGTAAGGTTATTTAATGTATGTATGACTCATGGTGAGGTGCCTGAGGATTGGCGGAATGCGTGCATAGTGCCATTGTACAAAGGCAAAGGGGATAAGAGTGAGTGCTCAAATTACAGAGGTATAAGTTTGTTGAGTATTCCTGGTAAATTATATGGGAGGGTATTGATTGAGAGGGTGAAGGCATGTACAGAGCATCAGATTGGGGAAGAGCAGTGTGGTTTCAGAAGTGGTAGAGGATGTGTGGATCAGGTGTTTGCTTTGAAGAATGTATGTGAGAAATACTTAGAAAAGCAAATGGATTTGTATGTAGCATTTATGGATCTGGAGAAGGCATATGATAGAGTTGATAGAGATGCTCTGTGGAAGGTATTAAGAATATATGGTGTGGGAGGCAAGTTGTTAGAAGCAGTGAAAAGTTTTTATCGAGGATGTAAGGCGTGTGTACGTGTAGGAAGAGAGGAAAGTGATTGGTTCTCAGTGAATGTAGGTTTGCGGCAGGGGTGTGTGATGTCTCCATGGTTGTTTAATTTGTTTATGGATGGGGTTGTTAGGGAGGTAAATGCAAGAGTCTTGGAAAGAGGGGCAAGTATGAAGTCTGTTGTGGATGAGAGAGCTTGGGAAGTGAGTCAGTTGTTGTTCGCTGATGATACAGCGCTGGTGGCGGATTCATGTGAGAAACTGCAGAAGCTGGTGACTGAGTTTGGTAAAGTGTGTGGAAGAAGAAAGTTAAGAGTAAATGTGAATAAGAGCAAGGTTATTAGGTACAGTAGGGTTGAGGGTCAAGTCAATTGGGAGGTGAGTTTGAATGGAGAAAAACTGGAGGAAGTGAAGTGTTTTAGATATCTGGGAGTGGATCTGTCAGCGGATGGAACCATGGAAGCGGAAGTGGATCATAGGGTGGGGGAGGGGGCGAAAATTTTGGGAGCCTTGAAAAATGTGTGGAAGTCGAGAACATTATCCCGGAAAGCAAAAATGGGTATGTTTGAAGGAATAGTAGTTCCAACAATGTTGTATGGTTGCGAGGCGTGGGCTATGGATAGAGTTGTGCGCAGGAGGATGGATGTGCTGGAAATGAGATGTTTGAGGACAATGTGTGGTGTGAGGTGGTTTGATCGAGTAAGTAACGTAAGGGTAAGAGAGATGTGTGGAAATAAAAAGAGCGTGGTTGAGAGAGCAGAAGAGGGTGTTTTGAAATGGTTTGGGCACATGGAGAGAATGAGTGAGGAAAGATTGACCAAGAGGATATATGTGTCGGAGGTGAAGGGAACGAGGAGAAGAGGGAGACCAAATTGGAGGTGGAAAGATGGAGTGAAAAGGATTTTGTGTGATCGGGGCCTGAACATGCAGGAGGGTGAAAGGAGGGCAAGGAATAGAGTGAATTGGAGCGATGTGGTATACAGGGGTTGACGTGCTGTCAGTCGATTGAATCAGGGCATGTGGAGCGTCCGGGGTGGGCCGTGGAGGGCTGTGTGGGTATGTATATTTGCGTGTGTGGACGTGTGTATGTACATGTGTATGGGGGGGGTTGGGCCATTTCTTTCGTCTGTTTCCTTGCGCTACCTCGCAAACGCGGGAGACAGCGACAAAGTATAAAAAAAAAAAAAAAAAAATATATATATACATATTTGCGTGTGTGGACGTATGTATATACATGTGTATGGGGGGGGGGTCATTTCTTTCGTCTGTTTACTTGCGCTACCTCGCAAACGCTGGAGACAGCTACAAAGTATAAAAAAAAAAAAAAAAAAATATATATATATATATATATATATATATATATATATATATATATATATATATATATATATATATATATATATATATATATATACATATATATATATATATATATATATATATATATTTTTTTTTTTTGCTTTGTCGTTGTCTCCCGCGTTTGCGAGTTAGCGCAAGGAAACAGACGAAAGAAATGGCCTAACCCACCCCCATACACATATATATACATACGTCCACACACGCAAATATACATACCTACACAGCTTTCCATGGTTTACTCCAGACGCTTCACATACCTTGATTCAATCCACTGACAGCACGTCAACCCCGGTATACCACATTGCTCCAATTCACTCTATTCCTTGCCCTCCTTTCACCCTCTTGCATGTTCAGGCCCCGATCACACAAAATCTTTTTCACTCCATCTTTCCACCTCCAATTTGGTCTCCCCCTTCTCCTCGTTCCCTCCACCTCCGACACATATATCCTCTTGGTCAATCTTTCCTCACTCATTCTCTCCATGTGCCCAAACCATTTCAAAACACCCTCTTCTGCTCTCTCAACCACGCTCTTTTTATTTCCACACATCTCTCTTACCCTTACGTTACTTACTCGATCAAACCACCTCACACCACACATTGTCCTCAAACATCTCATTTCCAGCATATCCATCCTCCTGCGCACAACTCTATCCATAGCCCACGCCTCGCAACCATACAACATTGTTGGAACCACTATTCCTTCAAACATACCCATTTTTGCTTTCCGAGATAATGTTCTCGACTTCCACACATTCTTCAAGGCTCCCAGAATTTTCGCCCCCTCCCCCACCCTATGATCCACTTCCGCTTCCATGGTTCCATCCGCTGCCAGATCCACTCCCAGATATCTAAAACACTTCACTTCCTCCAGTTTTTCTCCATTCAAACTCACCTCCCAATTGACTTGACCCTCAACCCTACTGTACCTAATAACCTTGCTCTTATTCACATTTACTCTTAACTTTCTTCTTTCACACACTTTACCAAACTCAGTCACCAGCTTCTGCAGTTTCTCACATGAATCAGCCACCAGCGCTGTATCATCAGCGAACAACAACTGACTCACTTCCCAAGCTCTCTCATCCCCAACAGACTTCATACTTGCCCCTCTTTCCAAAACTCTTGCATTCACCTCCCTAACAACCCCATCCATAAACAAATTAAACAACCATGGAGACATCACACACCCCTGCCGCAAACCTACATTCACTGAGAACCAATCACTTTCCTCTCTTCCTACACGTACACATGCCTTACATCCTCGATAAAAACTTTTCACTGCTTCTAACAACTTTCCTTCCACACCATATATTCTTAATACCTTCCACAGAGAATCTCTATAAACTCTATCATATGCCTTCTCCAGATCCATAAATGCTACATACAAATCCATTTGCTTTTCTAAGTATTTCTCACATACATTCTTGAAAGCAAACACCTGATCCACACATCCTCTACCACCTCTGAAACCACACTGCTCTTCCCCAATCTGATGCTCTGTACATGCCTTCACCCTCTCAATCAATACCCTCCCATATGATTTACCAGGAATACTCAATAAACTTATACCTCTGTAATTTGAGCACTCACTCTTATCCCCTTTGCCTTTGTACAATGGCACTATTCACGCATTCCGCCAATCCTCAGGCACCTCACTATGAGTCATACATACATTAAATAACCTTACCAACCAGTCAACAATACAGTCACCCCCTTTTTTAATAAATTCCACGGCAGTACCATCCAAACCTGCTGCCTTTCCGGCTTTCATCTTCCGCAAAGCTTTTACTACCTCTTCTCTGTTTACCAAATCATTTTCCCTAACCCTCTCACTTTGCACACCACCTCGACCAAAACACCTTATATCTGCCACTCTATCATCAAACACATTCAACAAACCTTCAAAATACTCACTCCATCTCCTTCTCACATCACCACTACTTGTTATCACCTCCCCATTTGCGCCTTTCACTGAAGTTCCCATTTGCTCCCTTGTCTTACGCACTTTATTTACCTCCTTCCAGAACATCTTTTTATTCTCCTTAAATTTTAATGATACTCTCTCACCCCAACTCTCATTTGCCCTTTTTTTCACCTCTTGCACCTTTCTCTTGACCTCCTGTCTCTTTCTCTTATACATCTCCCACTCAATTGCATTTTTTCCCTGCAAAAATCGTCCAAATGCCTCTCTCTTCTCTTTCACTAATACTCTTACTTCTTCATCCCACCACTCACTACCCTTTCTAATCAACCCACCTCCCACTCTTCTCATGCCACAAGCATCTTTTGCGCAATCCATCACTGATTCCCTAGATACATCCCATTCCTCCCCCACTCCCCTTACTTCCATTGTTCTCACCTTTTTTCATTCTGTACTCAGTCTCTCCTGGTACTTCCTCACACAAGTCTCCTTCCCAAGCTCACTTACTCTCACCACTCTCTTCACCCAAACATTCACTCTTCTTTTCTGAAAACCCATACAAATCTTCACCTTAGCCTCCACAAGATAATGATCAGACATCCCTCCAGTTGCACCTTTCAGCACATTAACATCCAAAAGTCTCTCTTTCGCGCGCCTGTCAATTAACACGTAATCCAATAACGCTCTCTGGCCATCTCTCCTACTTACATAAGTATACTTATGTATATCTCGCTTTTTAAACCAGGTATTCCCAATCATCAGTCCTTTTTCAGCACATAAATCTACAAGCTCTTCACCATTTCCATTTACAACACTGAACACCCCATGTATACCAATTATTCCCTCAACTGCCACATTACTCACCTTTGCATTCAAATCACCCATCACTATAACCCGGTCTCGTGCATCAAAACCACTAACCCACTCATTCAGCTGCTCCCAAAACACTTGCCTCTCATGATCTTTCTTCTCATTTCCAGGTGCATATGCAACAACAATCACCCATCTCTCTCCATCAACTTTCAGTTTTACCCATATTAATCGAGAATTTACTTTCTTACATTCTATCACATACTCCCACAACTCCTGTTTCAGGAGTACTGCTACTCCTTCCCTTGCTCTTGTCCTCTCACCAACCCCTGACTTTACTCCCAAGACATTCCCAAACCACTCTTTCCCTTTACCCTTGAGCTTTGTTTTAGTCAGAGCCAAAACATCCAGGTTCCTTTCCTCAAACATACTACCTATCTCTCCTTTTTTCACATCTTGATTACATCCACACACATTTAGGCACCCCAATCTGAGCCTTCGAGGAGGATGAGCACTCCCCGCGTGACTACTTCTTCTGTTTTAGAAAGTTAAAAAAAAAATACAAGGAGGGGAGGATTTCTGGCCCCCCGCTCCCGTCCCCTCTAGTCGCTTTCTACGACACGCGAGGAATGCGTGGGAAGTATTCTTTCACCCCTATCCCCAGGGATAATATATATATATATATATATATATATATATATATATATATATATATATATATATATATATATATATATATATATATATATATATATATATATATATATATATATATATATATATATATATATATATATATATACACACACACATACACATACATACGCACATATACACAAACACACACATACATATATATACATATGAAAAATGTAAGAAACAGTTTAGAAAACTGAAACTTCTAGCTTGAAATGAAATGAAAAAAATGAATGTCATATATATATATATATATATATATATATATATATATATATATATATATATATATATATATATATATATATATATATATATATATATATATATATATATATATATATATATATATATATATATATATATATATATATATATGTATATATATATATTCATATATATATACTTGATTGATGTTGTGTACATTAGCTACGCAGCTTCACGAAAGACGAAGGGCGGCCGTGTCTACTCACATCATTCTTTGGCTGTTATGTGTAATCACCGAAACCATGGCATCCTACCCACAACCAGGCCTAACAGACCTTTCCATGTTTTACCCCAGACATTTCACATGCCCTGGTTCAGACCAGTGACAAAACTTCGACCTCAGTATACCATATTGTCCCAATTCACATTATCCCATGCACGCCTTTCACCCTTCTGCATGTTCAGGCCGAGATTTCTCCAACTCTTTTTCACTCTCTCATTCCATATCCAGTTAGGTCTCACCGTTCTCCTTGATCCCTCCACTTCTGGGGATTTTATCATCGTTTACGTTCTCTCCATATGTTGAAACCTTTTCTTCACACTTTCTGCAGCTCTCCCTACCCCATTATTTTTATTACCACACGTCTCTCTTACCCTTTCATGAGTTACTTGATCGCACCATCTCATACCACATATTGTCCTCAAAGAATTCATTTCCATCACACCTACCCTCCTCAATACTACCATATCTATCCCATCCCTTGCAGCCATATGATATTGCTGGAACTACTTTTCCTTCAAACATACATATTTTCACCAACCTAAACAACGCTATACCTTTCCACACATTCGTCGCGCTACCAGAACCTTCGCCCCTCATCCACCCTGCGACTCATTTCCGCTTTCATGGATCCATTCACTCACATGTCCACTCCCAGATAGCTAAAACACTTCATTTTCCTCCAACTTTTCTCCAATCAAACTGACACTCGAAGCAACATGTTTCTCAACCTAATAATCTTGACTTTTATTTATATTCACTCTCAACTTTCTCCTCTTACACTTCCAAACTCGATCACCATTCTGTGGTTTCTCATTCGAATCAGCCAGAAGGGCTATATCATCAGCAAACAAATGACGCACTTCTCAGGCCCTCTCATCCCCCACGACTTGTACGCTCGCCCCTCTCTCAAAGGTTCTTGCATTTACGTCCCTCACCATCCCATCAATAAACAAATTAAACAACTATGATGACATCACACACCCCTGCCGTAGACCAACCTTCACATGAAACCAATCACTTTCCCCTCTTCCCACTCATGCACAAGCTTTATACCCTGATAAAACTGCGCAGTGCTTCTGGTAGTTATCCTTCCACACAGTATGATTATCAAAATCTTTCACAAGGCCTCTTTATCAGCCCTATAGTATCCTTTCTCGAGATCCTTATTTGCCCCATTCAAATAAATCTCTTTCTGTAAGTATTTCTCACGCAAACATTCTTCGAAGCAAACATCTGATCCACACATCTCCTACTTCTAAAACTACACTGCTCCTCCTAAACTGATGCTCTGCACATGCCTTCACCCTCTCACTCAATAACCTTCCATAAAACTTACCAGGTACACTCATCAATCTTATGCCTCTATAGCTTGAACACTCACCTTTGACCCCATTGCCTTTACATAATGGCACTATATTTGCATTCCGCCAATCCTCAGGAACTTTATTCTGATCAATACACTCTGAAAATCCATACCAACTGATCAAAAAGACAGTCGCGCCTTTCCTGATAAAATCAACTGCAGCACCATCCACACCAGCCACCTTGATACATTTCATCTCAAATAAAGGCTTCACCACACCTCTCTCATCACCAAACTTCTGTCCATGAATCAATTCACATACCATCCCGCCCTGAACACGCTATCATCAAATTCATTCAACAGTCCTTCAAAATACTCACTTCGTCTCTTCCTCAGGTCCTCACTCCCTTTTATCACTCTCCCCCTCCCCTTTACCCGTGTATCTGTTCTCTTATTAACCTCTTCCCAAAACATTTTTGTATACAGCTGAAATTTACTGACATTCACTCACCTCACCTCTCATTAGCCCTCTTTTCCATACTGCACTTTCCTCTTGACCTCCTGTGGCTTTTTCTTGTACATATCCCAATCATCTGTACTCCTTCCCTGCAGGTACCACCCAAACGCCTCTCTTTTCTCTTTCACTAGCAACTTTACCTCTTCATCCCACCACTTACTACCCTTGCTAATCTGCCTACCTCCCACCTTTCGCATGACACATGCATCTCTTGCACAAGCTAACACTCCTGTGCTAAATGCTTCTGATTTCTCATCCACTTATCTCACTTCATTTGCTCTTACCTTTTGCCATCATGCATTCAATCTCTACTGGTATTTCTCCACTTAATTATCTTTGCCAAACTCACCCTTTCGTGACACTCTTTTCTCCTTGACATTGTTTCCTCTTTTATGGAAACCTCTTCATAGCTTCAACCTCGCCTCCACAAGATAGTGATCAGACATCCCACCACTTGCCCCTCTCAGCCCATTAACATCGAAAATTCTCTCTTTTACATGCCTGTCAATTGATAGGTAATCCAATTATGCCCAGTAACCCTTTCTTCTACTCACATAAGTATATTTGTCTGTATCCCTTCTCTTAAACCACGTATTCCCAATCACCATTCCTTTTTTCAGCACAGAACCCCACAATCTGTTCATTTCCATTCACAGTGCTGAATACCTCATGTGCCCTAATCATACCCTCAACTGCCACATTACTTACCTTGGCATTCGAATCACCCGTCACTTATACATGGTCTCCTGCATCAAAGCTGCTTACACACTCACCCAGCTGCTCCCAGAACGCCCGTCACGGTCTCTCTTCTCATTACTAGGTGCATAAGCCCTAGCAATTATCCATCTCTCGATGTCCATTTTCATTTCTTTCCATATCAATCTAAATTTCACTTTCTAACACTCTTTCACACAGTCCCACATCTACTTCAAGAGTAGTGCCTCTACTTCCTTACCTCTTGTCCTCTGACTAACCCATGACTTTACTCCTATGATATTCCCAAGACATTCTTCCCCTTCACCCTTAAGCTTCATTTCACTCAGAGCCAGAACATCCAGGTTTTTTTCCTCAATTTTACCACCCATCTCTTTTTTCGTCTCATTTTGGTCACATCCACACACACATTCAGACAACCCAATCTAAGCCTTCGAGGAGGATTGGCACTCCCTGCTCAGCTCCATGTGTTCCATCTTTTAGAAACTGAAATTGAAGAAAACAGGGGAGGGATGATTCCAGTCTCTCTCTCTCTCTCTCTCTCTCTCTCTCTCTCTCTCTCTCTCTCTCTCTCTCTCTCTCTCTCTCTCTCTCTCTCTCTCTCTCTCTCTCTCTCTCTCTCTCTCTCTCACGCTTCCACCTCTTTAGTCGCCTTGTACAACACGTAGAGGATACGGAGGTAGAATTCTTGCTCCCATTCCCAAAGGGAAGCAGTCTGAGTCCAGAAGTGGTACAGGATATGTGGATCAGGTGTTTGCTTTGAAGAATGTGTGTGATAAATACTTTGAAAAACAGATGGATTTTTATGTAGCATTTATGGATCTGGGGAAGGTATATGATAGAACTGATAGGGAAGCTTTGTGAAAGTCTTTCAGAATATATGGTGTGAGAGATAAGCTGCTAGAAGCAGAGAAAAGTTTTTATCTAAGATGAAAGGAATGTGCACGAGGAGGAAGAGAGGAGAGTGATCAGCTGCCAATGAATGTCGGTCTGCGGCAGGCGTGCGTGTTGTCTCCATGGTTTTTAATTTGTTTATGGATGGGGCTGTTAGGGGGGTAAATGCAAGAGTATTGGAGAGAGGGGTAAGTAAGTGGTTCCAACAATTTTATATTGCTGCAAGGCATGGGCTATTGATAGGGTTGTTTAGATGAGGGTGGATGTGATGGAAATGAGATGTTTGAGGGCAATATGTGGTGTGAGGTGGTTTAATCGAGTAAATATGGAAAGGGTAAGAGAAATGTTTGGAAATATAAAGTGTGGTTGAGAGAGAAGAAGAGAATGTGTTGAAATGGCTTGGATATATAGAGAGAATGAGTGAGGAAAGGTTGACAACGAGGATACATATATCAAAGGTGGAGGGAACAAGGAGAAGCGGAAGACCAAATTGGAGGTGGAAGGATGGAGTGAAAAAGATTTTGAGCGATCAGGGACTGAAAATACAGGAGTCTACGTAGGAGGCGTGCAAGGAACAGAATGAATTGGAACGATGTGGTATAACGGGGTCAACGTGCTGTCAGTGGACTAAACGAGGGCTAACGAAAGGTCTTGGGTAAACCACGGAGAGGTCTGAGGGGCCTGGATGTGGATAGGGAGCTGTGGGTTAGGTCCATTACACAGGACAGCTAGAGATAGACTGTGAATGAATTTGGCCTTTCTGTCTGTTTTCATGGCGCTACCTCCCTGAAGCAAGGGTTAACAATTATGTTTCCTGCAGGGCGGGGGAGCGCCAGAAATGGATGAAGGCAAGCGAGTATGAAAATATACTTGTGTATATATATATATATACTTGTGTCTGTGTATGTGTATGCATATGTATGCATATGTGCGTGTATGGGCATTTCTGTATATATATAAATATATATATATATATATATATATATATATATATATATATATATATATATATATATATATATATATATATATATATATATATATATATATATATATATATAATATATATATATATATATATATATATATTTTTTTTTTTTCTTTTTTCTTTCAAACTATTCGCCATTTCCCGCGTTAGCGAGGTAGCGTTAGGAACAGAGGACTGGGCCTTTTTTGGAATATCCTCACCTGGCCCCCTCCGTTCCTTCTTTTGGAAAATTAAAAAAAAAAAACGAGAGGGGAGGATTTCAAGCCCCCCGCTCCCTCCCCTTTTAGTCGCCTTCTACGACACGCAGGGAATACGTGGGAAGTATTCTTAATCCCCTATCCCTATCCTATATATATATATATATATATATATATATATATATATATATATATATATGTAGGAATAAAGGAAAGTGATTGGTTCTCAGTGAATGTAGGTTTGCGGCAGGGGTGTGTGATGTCTCCATGGTTGTTTAATTTGTTTATGGATGGGGTTGTTAGGGAGGTGAATGCAAGAGTTTTGGAAAGAGGGGCAAGTATGAAGTCTGTTGGGGATGAGAGAGCTTGGGAAGTGAGTCAGTTGTTGTTCGCTGATGATACAGCGCTGGTGGCTGATTCATGTGAGAAACTGCAGAAGCTGGTGACTGAGTTTGGTAAAGTGTGTGGAAGAAGAAAGTTAAGAGTAAATGTGAATAAGAGCAAGGTTATTAGGTACAGTAGGGTTGAGGGTCAAGTCAATTGGGAGGTGAATTTAAATGGAGAAAAACTGGAGGAAGTGAAGTGTTTTAGATATCTGGGAGTGGATCTGGCAGCGGATGGAACCATGGAAGCGGAAGTGGATCATAGGATGGGGGAGGGGGCGAAAATTCTGGGGGCCTTGAAGAATGTGTGGAAGTCGAGAACATTATCTCGGAAAGCAAAAATGGGTATGTTTGAAGGAATAGTGGTTCCAACAATGTTGTATGGTTGCGAGGCGTGGGCTATGGATAGAGTTGTGCGCAGGAGGATGGATGTGCTGGAAATGAGATGTTTGAGGACAATGTGTGGTGTGAGGTGGTTTGATCGAGTGAGTAACGTAAGGGTAAGAGAGATGTGTGGAAATAAAAAGAGCGTGGTTGAGAGAGCAGAAGAGGGTGTTTTGAAGTGGTTTGGGCACATGGAGAGAATGAGTGAGGAAAGATTGACCAAGAGGATATATGTGACGGAGGTGGAGGGAGCAAGGAGAAGAGGGAGACCAAATTGGAGGTGGAAAGATGGAGTGAAAAAGATTTTGTGTGATCGGGGCCTGAACATGCAGGAGGGTGAAAGGAGGGCAAGGAATAGAGTGAATTGGAGCGATGTGGTATACCGGGGTTGACGTGCTGTCAGTGGATTGAATCAAGGTATGTGAAGCGTCTGGGGTAAACCATGGAAAGCTGTGTAGGTATGTATATTTGCGTGTGTGGACGTATGTATATACATGTGTATGGGGGGGGGGGTTGGGCCATTTCTTTCGTCTGTTTCCTTGCGCTACCTCGCAAACGCGGGAGACAGCGACAAAGTATAAAAAAAAAAATATATATATATATATATATATATATATATATATATATATATATATATATATATATATATATATATATATATATATATATATATATTATCCCTGGGGATAGGGGTGAAAGAATACTTCCCACGTATTCCTCACGTGTCGTAGAAGGCGACTAGAGGGGACGGGAGCAGGGGCCAGAAATCCTCCTCTCCTTGTATTTTAACTTTCTAAAAATGGGAAATAGAAGGAGTCACGCGGGAAGTGCTCATCCTCCTCGTAGACTCACATTAGGGTGTCTAAATGTGTGTGGATGTGACCAAGATGTGAAAAAAGGAGAGATAGGAAGTATGTTTGAGGAAAGGAGCCTGGATGTTTTGGCTCTGAGTGAAACGAAGCTCAAGGGTAAAGGGGAAGAGGGGTTTAGGAATGTCTTTGGAGTAAAGTCAGGGGTTAGTGAGAGGACAAGAGCTAGAGAAGGAGTAGCAGTACTCCTGAAACAGGAGTTGTGGGAGTATGTGATAGAATTTAAGAAAGTAAATTCTCGATTGATATGGGTAAAACTGAAAGTTGATGGAGAGAGATGGGTGATTATTGGTGCATATGCACCTGAGCATGAGAAGAAAGATCATGAGAGGCAAGTGTTTTGGGAGCAGCTGAATGAGTGTGTTAGTGGTTTTGATGCACAAGACCGGGTTATAGTGATGGGTGATTTGAATGCAAAGGTGAGTTATGTGGCAGTTGAGGGAATAATTGGTATACATGTGGTGTTCAGTGTTATAAATGGAAATGGTGAAGAGCTTGTATATTTATGTGCTGAAAAAGGACTGGTGATTGGGAACACCTGGTTTAAAAAGCGAGATATACATAAGTATACGTATGTAAGTAGGAGAGATGGCCAGAGAGCGTTATGGGATTACGTGTTAATTGACAGGCACGCGAAAGAGAGACATTTGAATGTTAATGTGCTGAGAGGTGCAACTGGAGGGATGTCTGATCATTATCTTGTGGAGGCTAAGGTGAAGATTTGTATGGGTTTTCAGAAAAGAAGAGGGAATGTTGGGGTGAGGAGGGTGGTGAGAGTAAGTGAGCTTGGGAAGGAGACTTGTGTGAGGAAGTACCAGGAGAGACTGAGTACAGAATGGAAAAAGGTGAGAACAATGGAATTAAGGGGAGTGGGGGAGGAATGGGATGTATTTAGGGAATCAGTGATGGAGTGCGCAAAAGATGCTTGTGGCATGAGAAGCGTGGGAGGTGGGTTGATTAGAAAGGGTAGTGAGTGGTGGGATGAGGAAGTAAGATTATTAGTGAAACAGAAGAGAGAGGCATTTAGACGATTTTTGGAGGGAAAAAATGCAATTGAGTGGGAGATGTATAAAAGAAAGAGACAGGAGGTCAAGAGAAAGGTGCAAGAGGTGAAAAAGAGGGCAAATGAGAGTTGGGGTGAGAGAGTATCATAAATTTTAGGGAGAATAAAAAGATGTTCTGGAAGGAGGTAAATAAAGTGCGTAAGACAGATGAGCAAATGGGAACTTCAGTGAAGGGCGCTAATGGGGAGGTGATAACAAGTGGTGGTGATGTAAGAAAGAGATGGAGTGAGTATTTTGAAGGTTTGTTGAATGTGTTTGATGTTAAGGTGGCAGATATAGAGTGTTTTGGTCGAGGTGGTGTCTAAAGTGAGAGGGTTAGGGAAAATGATTTCGTAAACAGAGAAGAGGTAGTGAAAGCTTTGCGGAAGATGAAAGCCGGAAAGGCAGCAGGTTTGGATGGTATTCCAGTGGAATCTATTAAAAAAGGGGGTGACTGTATTGTTGACTGGTTGGTAAGGTTATTTAATATATGTATGACTTATGGTGAGGTGACTGAGGATTGGCGGAATGCGTGCATAGTGCCATTGTACAAAGGCAAAGGGGATAAGAGTGAGTGCTCAAATTACAGAGGTATAAGTTTGTTGAGTATTTCTGGTAAATCATATGGGAGGGTATTGATTGAGAGGGTGAAAACATGTACAGAGCATCAGATTGGGGAAGAGCAGTGTGGTTTCAGAAGTGGTAGAGGATGTGTGGATCAGGTGTTTGCTTTGAAGAATGTGTGTGAGAAATACTTCGAAAAGCAAATGGATTTGTATGTAGCATTTATGGATCTGGAGAAGGCATATGATAGAGTAGATAGAGATGCTCTGTGGAAGGTATTAGGAATATATGGTGTGGGAGGCAAGTTGTTAGAAGCAGTGAAAAGTTTTTATCGAGGATGTAAGGCATGTGCACGTGTAGGAAGAGAGGAAAGTGATTGGTTCTCAGTGAATGTAGGTTTGCGGCAGGGGTGTGTGATGTCTCCATGGTTGTTTAATATATATATATATATATATATATATATATATATATATATATATATATATATATATATATATATATATATATATATATATATATATATATATATATATATATATATATATATATATATATTTTTTTTTTTTTTTTTTTTTTTTTTTTATACTTTGTCGCTGTCTCCCGCGTTTGCGAGGTAGCGCAAGGAAACAGACGAAAGAAATGGCCCAACCCCCCCCCCCCATACACATGTACATACACACGTCCACACACGCAAATATACATACCTACACAGCTTTCCATGGTTTACCCCAGACGCTTCACATGCCTTGCTTCAATCCACTGACAGCACGTCAACCCCTGTATACCACATGACTCCAATTCACTCTATTTCTTGCCCTCCTTTCACCCTCCTGCATGTTCAGGCCCCGATCACACAAAATCTTTTTCACTCCATCTTTCCACCTCCAATTTGGTCTCCCTCTTCTCCTCGTTCCCTCCACCTCCGACACATATATCCTCTTGGTCAATCTCTCCTCACTCATTCTCTCCATGTGCCCAAACCATTTCAAAACACCCTCTTCTGCTCTCTCAACCACGCTCTTTTTATTTCCACACATCTCTCTCACCCTTACGTTACTTACTCGATCAAACCACCTCACACCACACATTGTCCTCAAACATCTCATTTCCAGCACATCCATCCTCCTGCGCACATCTCTATCCATAGCCCACGCCTCGCAACCATACAACATTGTTGGAACCACTATTCCCTCAAACATACCCATTTTTGCTTTCCGAGATAATGTTCTCGACTTCCACACATTTTTCAAGGCTCCCAAAATTTTCGCCCCCTCCCCCACCCTATGATCCACTTCCGCTTCCATGGTTCCATCCGCTGACAGATCCACTCCCAGATATCTAAAACACTTCACTTCCTCCAGTTTTTCTCCATTCAAACTCACCTCCCAATTGACTTGACCCTCACCCCTACTGTACCTAATAACCTTGCTCTTATTCACATTTACTCTCAACTTTCTTCTTCCACACACTTTACCAAACTCAGTCACCAGCTTCTGCAGTTTCTCACATGAATCAGCCACCAGCGCTGTATCATCAGCGAACAACAACTGACTCACTTCCCAAGCTCTCTCATCCCCAACAGACTTCATACTTGCCCCTCTTTCCAGGACTCTTGCATTTACCTCCCTTACAACCCCATCCATAAACAAATTAAACAACCATGGAGACATCACACACCCCTGCCGCAAACCTACATTCACTGAGAACCAATCACTTTCCTCTCTTCCTACACGTACACATGCCTTACATCCTCGATAAAAACTTTTCACTGCTTCTAACAACTTGCCTCCCACACCATATATTCTTAATACCTTCCACAGAGCATCTCTATCAACTCTATCATATGCCTTCTCCAGATCCATAAATGCTACATACAAATCCATTTGCTTTTCTAAGTATTTCTCACATACATTCTTCAAAGCAAACACCTGATCCACACATCCTCTACCACTTCTGAAACCGCACTGCTCTTCCCCAATCTGATGCTCTGTACATGCCTTCACCCTCTCAATCAATACCCTCCCATATAATTTACCAGGAATACTCAACAAACTTATACCTCTGTAATTTGAGCACTCACTCTTATCCCCTTTGCCTTTGTACAATGGCACTATGCACGCATTCCGCCAATCCTCAGGCACCTCACCATGAGTCATACATACATTAAATAACCTTACCAACCAGTCAACAATACAGTCACCCCCTTTTTTAATAAATTCCACTGCAATACCATCCAAACCTGCTGCCTTGCCGGCTTTCATCTTCCGCAAAGCTTTTACTACCTCTTCTCTGTTTACCAAATCATTTTCCCTAACCCTCTCACTTTGCACACCACCTCGACCAAAACACCCTATATCTGCCACTCTGTCATCAGACACATTCAACAAACCTTCAAAATACTCATTCCATCTCCTTCTCACATCACCGCTACTTGTTATCACCTCCCCATTTACGCCCTTCACTGAAGTTCCCATTTGCTCCCTTGTCTTACGCACCCTATTTACCTCCTTCCAGAACATCTTTTTATTCTCCCTAAAATTTACTGATAGTCTCTCACCCCAACTCTCATTTGCCCTTTTTTTCACCTCTTGCACCTTTCTCTTGACCTCCTGTCTCTTTCTTTTATACTTCTCCCACTCAATTGCATTTTTTCCCTGCAAAAATCGTCCAAATGCCTCTCTCTTCTCTTTCACTAATACTCTTACTTCTTCATCCCACCACTCACTACCCTTTCTAAACAGCCCACCTCCCACTCTTCTCATGCCACAAGCATCTTTTGCGCAATCCCTCACTGATTCCCTAAATACATCCCATTCCTCCCCCACTCCCCTTACTTCCATTGTTCTCACCTTTTTCCATTCTGTACACAGTCTCTCCTGGTACTTCCCCACACAGGTCTCCTTCCCAAGCTCACTTACTCTCACCACCTTCTTCACCCCAACATTCACTCCTCTTTTCTGAAAACCCATACTAATCTTCACCTTAGCCTCCACAAGATAATGATCAGACATCCCTCCAGTAGCACCTCTCAGCACATTAACATCCAAAAGTCTCTCTTTCGCACGCCTGTCAATTAACACGTAATCCAATAACGCTCTCTGGCCATCTCTCCTTCTTACATAAGTATACTTATGTATATCTCGCTTTTTATATATATATATATATATATATATATATATATATATATATATATATATATATATATATATATATATATATATATATATATATATTTATATATATATATATATATATATATATATATATATATATATATATATATATATATATATATATATATATATATATATATATATATATATATATATATATATATATATATATATATATATATATATATATATATATATATATATATATATATATATATATATATATATATATATATATGTATATATATATATGCATATACATATATATATATACATATATATATATATATATATATATATATATATATATATATGTATATATATATATATATATATATATATATATATATATATATATATATATATATATATATATATATATATATATATATATATATATATATATATGTATATGTATATATGTATATATATATATATATATATATATATATATATATATATATATATATATATATATATATATATATATATATATATATATATATATATATATATATATATATATATATATATATATATATATATATATATATATATATATATATATATATATATATATATATATATATATATATATATATATATATATGAATATATATACATATATATATATATATATATATATATATATATATATATATTTTTTTTTTTTTTTTTTTTTTTTTTCTTTTTGCTTTGTCGCTGTCTCCCGCGTTTTGCGAGGTAGCGCAAGGAAACAGACGAAAGAAATGGCCCAACCCACTCCCATACACATGTATATACATACGTCCACACACGCAAATATACATACCTACACAGCTTTCCACGGTTTGCCCCAGACGCTTCACATTCCTTGATTCAATCCACTGACAGCACGTCATCCCCGGTATACCACATCGCTCCAATTCACTCTATTCCTTGCCCTCCTTTCACCCTCCTGCATGTTCAGGCCCCGATCACACAGAATCTTATTCACTCCATCTTTCCACCTCCAATTTGGTCTCCCTCTTCTCCTCGTTCCCTCCACCTCCGACACATATATCCTCTTGGTCAATCTTTCCTCACTCATTCTCTCCATGTGCCCAAACCATTTCAAAACACCCTCTTCTGGTCTCTCAACCACGCTCTTTTTATTTCCACACATATCTCTTACCCTTACGTTACTTACTCGATCAAACCACCTCACACCACACATTGTCCTCAAACATCTCATTTCCAGCACATCCATCCTCCTGCGCACAAGTCTATCCATAGCCCACGCCTCGCAACCATACAACATTGTTGGAACCACTATTCCTTCAAACATACCCATTTTTGCTTTCCGATATAATGTTCTCGACTTCAACACATTCTTCAAGGCTCCCAGGATTTTCGCCCCCTCCCCCACCCTACGATCCACTTCCGCTTCCATGGTTCCATCCGCTGCCAGATCCACTCCCAGATATATAAAACACTTTACTTCCTCCAGTTTTTCTCCATTCAAACTTACCTCCCAACTGAATTGATCCTCAACCCTAGTGTACCTAATAACCTTGCTCTTATTCACATTTACTCTTAACTTTCATCTATCACACACTTTACCAAACTCAGTCACCAGCTTTTGCAGTTTCCCACATGAATCAGCCACCAGCGCTGTATCATCAGCGAACAACAACTGACTCACTTCCCAAGCTCTCTCATCCCCAACAGACTTCATACTTGCCCCTCTTTCCAAAACTCTTGCATTCACCTCCCTAACAACCCCATCCATAAACAAATTAAACAACCATGGTGACATCACACACCCCTGCCGCAAACGTGCATTCACTGAGAACCAATCACTTTCCTCTCTTCCTACACGTACACATGCCTTACATCCTCGATAAAAACTTTTCACTGCTTCTAACAACTTGCCTGCCACACCATATATTCTTAATACCTTCCACAGAGCATCTCTATCAACTATCATATGTCTTCTTCAGATCCATAAATGCTACATACAAATCCATTTGCTTTTCTAAGTATTTCTCACATACATTCTTCAAAGCAAACACCTGATCCACACATCCTCTACCACTTCTGAAACCACACTGCTCTTCCCCAATCTGATGCTCTGTACATGCCTTCACCCTCTCAATCAATACCCTCCCATATGATTTACCAGGAATACTCAACAAACTTATACCTCTGTAATTTGAGCACTCACTCTTATCCCCTTTGCCTTTGTACAATGGCACTATGCACGCATTCCGCCAATCCTCAGGCACCTCACCATGAGTCATACATACATTAAATAACCTTACCAACCAGTCAATAATACAGTCACCCCCTTTTTTAATAAATTCCACTGCAATACCATCCAAACCTGCTGCCTTGCCGGCTTTCATTTTCCGCAAAGCTTTTACTACCTCTTCTCTGTTTACCAAATGATTTTCCCTAACTCTCTCATTTTGCACACCACCTCGACCAAAACACCCTATATCTGCCATTCTATCATCAAACACATTCAACAAACCTTCAAAATACTCACTCCATTTCCTTTTCACATCACCACTACTTATTATATATATATATATATATATATATATATATATATATATATATATATATATATATATATATATATATATATATATATATATATTCATATTGCTTTGTCGCTGTCTCCCGCGTTAGCGAGGTAGCGCAAGGAAACAGACGAAAGAATGGCCCAACCCACCCACATACACATGTATATACATACATGTCCACACACGCAAATATACATACCTATACGTTTCAATGTATATATATATATATATATATATATATATATATATATATATATATATATATATATATATATATATATATATATATATATATATATATATATATATATATATATATATATATACACACACACAGACATATACACATATTCACATGTACATAATTCATGCTGTCTGCCTTTATTTATTGCCATCGCCACCCCGCTACACATAGAATAACAGCCTCCTCCCCCCTCATGTGTGCGGGGTAGCGCTAGGAAAACACAACAAAGGCCACATTCGTTCACACTCAGTCTCTAGCTGTCATGTAATAATGCACCGAAACCACAGCTCCCTTTCCACATCCAGGCCCCACAGAACTTTCCATGGTTTACCCCAGACGCTTCACATGCCCCGGTTCAATCTAATGACAGCACGTCGACCCTAGTATACCACATCGTTCCAATTCACTCTATTCCTTGCACGCCTTTCACCCTCCTACATGTTCAGGCCCCGATCACTCAAAATCTTTTTCACTCCATCTTTCCACCTCCAATTTGGTCTCCTGTCTCCATGTAACCAAACCATTTCAAAACACCCTCTTCTGCTCTCTCAACCACGCTCTTTATTACCACACATCTCTCTTACCCGTACATCACTTACTCGATCAAACCACCTCACACCACATATTGTCCTCAAACATTCCAGCACATCCACCCTCCTGCGCACACCTCTATCCATAGCCCACGCCTCACAACCATACAACATTGTTGGAACCACTATTCCTTCAAACATACCCAATTTTGCATTCCGAGATAATGTTCTCGACTTCCACAGATTCTTCAACGCTCCCAGAATTTTCGCGCCGTCCCCCACCCTATGACTCACTTCCGCTTCCATGATTCCATCCGCTGCCAGATCCACTCCCAGATATCCAAAACACTTTACTTACTTCGGTTTTTCTCCATTCAAAATTTCCTCCCACTTGACTTGATCCTCAACCCTACTGTACCTAATAACCTTGCTCTTATTCACATTTACTCTCAACTTTCTTCTTTCACACACTTTACCAAGCTCAGTCACCAGCTTCTGCAGTTTCTCACATGAGTCAGCCACCAGCGCTGTATCATCAGCGAACAACAACTGACTCACTTCCCAAGCACTCTCATCCAGAACAGACTGCATACTTGCACCTCTTTCCAAAATTCTTGCATTCACCTCCCTAACAACCCCATCCGTAAACAAATTAAACTACCATGGAGACATCACACACCCCTGCCGTAAACCTACATTCACTGAGAACCAATCACTTTCCTCTCTTCCTACACGTACACATGCCTTACATCCTCGATAAAAACTTTTCACTGCTTCTATCAACTTGCCTCCCACACCATATATTCTTAGTACCTTCCACAGAGCATCTCTATCAACTCTATTATATTCCTTCTCCAGATCCATAAATGCTACATACAAATCCATTTGCTTTTCTAAGTATTTCTCACATACATTCTTCAAAGCAAACACCAGATCCACGCATCCTCTACCACTTCTAAAACCACACTGCTCTTCCCCAATCTGATGCTCTGTACATGCCTTTACCCTCTCAATCGATACCCTCCCATATGATTTCCCAGGAATACTCAACAAACTTATACCTCTGTAATTTGAGCACACCTTTGTTGAATGTTAGCTTGCGGCAGAGGTGCGTAATGTCTCCATGGTTGTTTAATTTGTTTATGTATAGGGTTGTTAGGGAGGTGAATGCAAGAGTTTTGAAAGAGAGGCAAGTATTCAGTCTGTTGTGGATTAGAGAGCTTGGGAAATGCATTAGTTGTTGTTCGCTCATAATATATCGCTGGTGGCTGATTCGGGTGAGAAACTGCAGAAGCTGGTGACTGAGTTTGGTAAAGTGTGTGAAAGAAGAAAGCTGAGGGTAAATGTGAATAAGAGCAAGGTTATTAGGTACGGTAGGGTTGTGGGACAAGTCAATTGGGGGGTAAGTTTGAATGGAGAAAAACTGGAGGAAGTGATGTCTTTTAGATATCTGGGAGTGGATTTGGCAGCGGATGGAACCATGGAAGCGGAAGAGAACCATAGGGTGGGGAGGGGGCAAAAGTTCTGGGAGAGTTTAAGAATGTGTGGAAGTCGAGAACATTATCTTGGAAAGCAAAAATGGGTATGTTTGAAGGAATAGTGATTCCAACAATGATATATGGTGGGCTAGAGATAAAGTTGTGCTGAGGAGGGTGGATGGTCTGGAAATGAGATACTTGAGGACAATATGTGATGTGAGGTGGTTTGATCGAGTAAGTAATGAAAGGGTAAGAGAGATGTATGGTGGTAAAAAGAGTGTGGTTGAGAGAGCAGATGAGGGTGTTTTGAAATGGTTTGGTCACATGAAAAGAATGATTGAGGAAAGATTGACAAAGAGGATATATGTGTCGGAGGTGGAGGGAACGAGGAGAAGTGGGAGACCAAATTGGAGGTGGAGAGAGGGAGTGAAAAAGATTTTGTGTGATCGGGGCCTGAACATGCAGGAGGGTGAAAGGCGTGCAAGGAACAGAGTGAATTGGAACGATATGGTATACCGGGGTCGACGTGCTGTAAATTGATTAAACCAGGGCCTGCGAAGCGTCTGGGATAAACCATGGAAAGTTTGTGGGGCCTGGATGTGGAAAGGGAGCTGTGGTTTCGGTGCATTACACATGACAGCTAGAGACTGAGTATGAATGAATATGGCCTTTGTTGTTTTTTTCCTAGCGCTACCTCGCGCACATACGGGGTGGAGGGGGATGGTATTTCATTATGTGGCGGGGTGGCGAGGAGAATGAATAAGGGCAGACAGTATGAATTTTGTACATGCGTATATATGTATATTTCTGTGTGTATATACATGTATACGTTGAGATGTATAGGTATGTATATATGCGTGTGTGGACGTGTATGTATATACATGTGAATGTGGGTGGGTTGGGCCATTATTTCGTTTGTTCCCTTGCGCTACCTCGCTAACGCGGGAGATAGCTACAAAGAATAGTAAATAAATGAATATATATATATATATATATATATATATATATATATATATATATATATATATATATATATATATATATATATATAGCAAGGTAGCGTTAAGAACAGAGGACTGGACCTTTGAGGGAATATCCTCACCTGGCCCCCTTCTCTGCTCTTTCTTTCTTTCTTTTGTGAGTAGGAGGAACAATGTTGCGATGGCTGGGGCAGTAGGATTGCAGGGACTGTATTATGGGCATGACATGGACAGTGTCATGATCAATGTGTTTTTGGGAAGAGCTTTTAGTGAATATTATACATGAAGAGATAAATCATTGGTGAAACTGCAAGAAATTGTCCCGTAAGATTGTCCCACTTGAAATGTTCGAGGCATACAGTCTTGTACGTAAAATCAAGGAAATAGAAGTGGAAATGTTGAAATAAGTGATATAAAGGATGGTAATTAACACGTGAATGGATATATCTCCAAAATAAAGTTTCAATAATTGATCTAATAATGAAAATATTCTCCAAGTCTCCCCAGAAAATGAATGAAAAAATTACAAATATTGCACAAAAAATTATCAAAAATTAATGATGGAAAGTATAGTTTTGTACTTTGTTTTCAGTAAATGGCTCTACTGTTTGATCGACATTTTTGTATAAATGTCCTTAATCAAGAGGAAAGATCATTAAAGATGGCACATTCAAAAAGACAAATCCAGCAACATGTAATTTTATGCACGTGAACCATACAGTAAAATTTTCTTTATTCTTTCGTATCCTTATCTTCCACTTACTGTTCTGTAATGTATATCTTGACATGAACTGTTTAAGGTGTTACCGGATTCTGCAAGCTGACGCAGTGCGAGTAAGATGTCTCCAACGGTGCAGCTGTATCATCGTCAATGGACGGAGAGGAGTACAGTCTCGCTGAGGATTCTTTCCTCCAACGTAGTCCACCATTTTCCTGTTCTTACTACCCTTGTAGCGTCGAAGTTGCAGGAGCTGAATTTAAGAATCTCAGGCTGATATTAATAGTAGTACTACTAGTAAAGAAGTAGTAGTAGTAGTAGTAGTAGTAGTAGAAAAATATATATGTAAAGTAGTTGTACCTATAGGACTCGTGTAGTAGTAGGAGTATAGTAGTAGTAGTAACAGTAATAACGAAGTAGTATAGTTGAGGTATTGGTAAAGTGGTAGTAGTGGTACTAGTATAGTATATCATTAGTAATGATAACAGTAGTAATAGAGCTCTGCAAGATATATAGATAAATGAAAGCCAAAAATATTAAAGCTTTGTTAAGAGGTAAAGACTTACATGAATGGTAAACTTGCGCGACTGTCTGTCCGAGCAACAACTTCCCACACATTACTGTTATTCCCATCCGGGAGCCCGCGTTTGTTTATAGATTTCCGATCACATCCGCCAGAGTTTGTGTCGCTCTTGTAGTGAGTCCTGGCCAGCTGAGGTCTTGGCGGGAGGGACTGGCTGAGGAGGAAGACAGTGGAGGAAGGAAACCAGGCCAGGATTCTGAGGAGACAGGAGGACATTAGGGTAGGACACGGGATAGGACAGACTGAAGTATGTCGAACAGGACACAGGAAAGACGTTCGGAGAGATAGAACCAAGAAGTGTGTTTCAGCAAGACGTTTGGAAGGATACTTGGCTGGGAATGAGGCAAGCAAGAAGGACCTCGGACGAGAGTGCGACTCAGAGTGGCTGGGGAAAACAGTGCGGAAGATTTTCTTTAGGAAGATAGGCGGTTGCGCTGAGAAGAATGCTTGAGGGAAAGCAAGGAGGAAGATGGAAAGAAATCCAAGAAAGACACTGGGGAAATGAATATGAGTCATTGGACAGATGGGAGTATGGCAGCAAAAACAAAAGGCCAGCAAGAATGGAAAATATTGTTCTTAACACGTGCTTCGGCCTTTCAGTCTTCCTCAGAAGAGAAATTCTGCGTCTGAGGAAGACTTTAAAGGAAGAAACACGTGTCAAAAATATGATTTCCATGCACCTGCTTGTCTACCGTACTCCCACGCTAGAGGAGAGATTATGTGGATGTGTAGGACTTAAGGAAGAACGTGGAAATCCTTGATAGGATGAGTAGGATGAATCATATGAACGAGTGCTACGGTCGAACAGAGTCATGGCGGAGCCTTACGCACTTGTCTTTTCCGTGTCTGTACGTACCACTGCCGCTCCAGAGCGAATTTGTGAGTTAAAAGATGAGTGGTTCAGTCGAAAACTGGGAAGATAGGGAGATTGGGAAGGCAGAGAGATAGCAAAAATTAAAGAGCCAATCCAGGGACTGGTGCGTTAAACCCTAACCCTACCCAACACCCACCACCCACACACACACAGACAAAGACACACACATCCACACACACAAACACACACACACACACACACACACACACACACACACACACACACACCACACCACACCAGACCTTCATCCAATGGACCGGAGGCTAAATAGGATTTCGAAGGACAGAAATCTAAGGGAAATACATTTCAAAGAATAAAATCCCTCGAGTTCTTACATACACATTTCCTAGTAATAAGATTTAGTGAATGACAATTATTTTTAACCGTGACTTCCAATCTAGGTTCTGGGAGCGATGAAGAATGTATAGAGGGAGAGAACGTTATCTCGGAAAACAAAAATGAGTATGTTTGAAGGAACAGTATTTCCAACATATTATATTATTGAGAGCCATGGGTTATATATAGGGTCGAGCGGAGGAGGGTGGATATGTTGGAAATTAAATGTTTGAGGACAGTATGTGCTGTGAAGTGGCCTAATCGAGTAAGTAATGAAAGGGTAAGAGAGGTGTGGGGAAACAAAGATTGAAGATAAGAGAGTAGAGAAGGGTATATTGATATGGTTTGGTCATATGGAGAGGAGAGGTTGACAAAGAGGATACATGTGTCAGAGGTGTAGGGAAGAAGAACCGGGAGACCAAACTGGAGATGGAAGTACTGAGTGAAAAAGATTTTGAGTGATCAGGGCCTGAACATACAGGAGGGTAAGAGGCGTGCAAGCAGTAGAGTGAATTGGAACAATATATATATATATATATATATATATATATATATATATATATATATATATATATATATATATATATATATATATATATATATATATATATATATATATATATATATATATATATATATATATGTGAGAAGGAGATGGAGTGAGTATTTTGAAGGTTTGTTGAATGTGTTTGATGATAGAGTGGCAGATATAGGGTGTTTTGGTCGAGGTGGTGTGCAAAGTGAGAGGGTTAGGGAAAATGATTTGGTAAACAGAGAAGAGGTAGTAAAAGCTTTGCGGAAGATGAAAGCCGGCAAGGCAGCAAGTTTGGATGGTATTGCAGTGGAATTTATTAAAAAAGGGGGTGACTGTATTGTTGACTGGTTGGTAAGGTTATTTAATGTATGTATGACTCATGGTGAGGTGCCTGAGGATTGGCGGGATGCGTGCATAGTGCCATTGTACAAAGGCAAAGGGGATAAGAGTGAGTGCTCAAATTACAGAGGTATAAGTTTGTTGAGTATTCCTGGTAAATCATATGGGAGGGTATTGATTGAGAGGGTGAAGGCATGTACAGAGCATCAGTTTGGGGAGGAGCAGTGTGGTTTCAGAAGTGGTAGAGGATGTGTGGATCAGGTGTTTGCTTTGAAGAATGTATGTGAGAAATACTTAGAAAAGCAAATGGATTTGTATGTAGCATTTATGGATCTGGAGAAGGCATATGATAGAGTTGATAGAGATGCTCTGTGGAAGGTATTAAGAATATATGGTGTGGGAGGAAAGTTGTTAGAAGCAGTGAAAAGTTTTTATCGAGGATGTAAAGCATGTGTACGTGTAGGAAGAGAGGAAAGTGATTGGTTCTCAGTGAATATAGGTTTGCGGCAGTGGTGTGTCATGTCTCCATGGTTGTTTAATTTGTTTATGGATGGGGTTGTTAGGGAGGTAAATGCAAGAGTTTTGGAAAGAGGGGCAAGTATGAAGTCTTTTGGGGATGAGAGAGCTTGGGAAGTGAGTCAGTTGTGGTTCGCTGATGATACAGCGCTAGTGGCTGATTCATGTGAGAAACTGCAGAAGCTGGTGACTGAGTTTGGTAAAGTGTGTGAAAGAAGAAAGTTAAGGGTAAATGTGAATAAGAGCAAGGTTATTAGGTAAAGTAGGGTTGACGGTCAAGTCAACTGGGAGGTAAGTTTGAATGGAGAAAAACTGGAGGAAGTAAAGTGTTTTAGATATATGCGAGTGGATCTGGCAGCGGATGGAACCATGGAAGCGGAAGTGGATCATAGGGTGGGGGAGGAGGCGAAAACCCTGGGAGCCTTGAAGAATGTGTGGAAGTCGAGAACATTATCTCGGAAAGCAAAAATGGGTATGTTTGAAGGAATAGTGGTTCCAACAATGTTGTATGGTTCCGAGGCGTGGGCTATGGATAGAGTTGTGCGCAGGAGGGTGGATGTGCTGGAAATGAGATGTTTGAGGACAATGTGTGGTGTGAGGTGGTTTGATCGAGTAAGTAACGTAAGGGTAAGAGAGATGTGTGGAAATAAAAAGTGCGTGGTTGAGATAGCAGAAGAGGGTGTTTTGAAATGGATTGGGCACATGGAGAGAATGAGTGAGGAAAGATTGACCAAGAGGATATATGTGTCGGAGGTGGAGGGAACGAGAAGTGGGAGACCAAATTGGAGGTGGAAAGATGGAGTGAAAAAGATTTTGTGTGATCGGGGCCTGAACATGCAAGAGGGTGAAAGGAGGGCAAGGAAAAGAGTGAATTGGATCGATGTGGTATACCGGGGTTGACGTGCTGTCAGTGGATTGAATCGGGGCATGTGAAGCGTCTGGGGTAAACCATGGAAAGCTGTGTAGGTATGCATATTTGCGTGTGTGGACGTATGTATATACATGTGTATGGGGGTGGGTTGGGCCATTTCTTTCGTCTGTTTCCTTGCGCTACCTCGCAAACGCGGGAGACAGCGACAAAGCAAAAAAAAAAAAAAAAATATATATATATATATATATATATATATATATATATATATATATATATATATATATATATATATATATATAAATATATATATATATATATATATATATATATATATATATATATATATATATATATATATATATGTATATATATATATATATATATATATATATATATATATATATATATATATATTATTATATTATATTTTTTATTATACTTTGTCGCTGTCTCCCGGAATATATATATATATATATATATATATATATATATAATTTCTATAATTTTATTATATTTTGTCGCTGTCTCCCGCGTTAGCGACGTAGCACAAGGAGACAGACGAAAGAAAGGCCCAACCAACCCACATAAACATATATATACATACACGTCCACACACGCACATATACATAACTATACACCTCAACGTATACATATATATACACACAGACATATACATATATACACATGTAAATGATTCATACTGTCTGCCCTTATTCATTATCGTCGCCACCCCGGCACACATGAAATGACAACTCCTCCTACCGCATGTGCCCGAGGTAGTGCTAGAAGAAGACAACAAAGGCCACATTCGTTCGCACTCAGTCTCTAGCTGTTATGTATAATGCATCGAAACCACAGCACCCTTTCCACATCCAGGCCCAACAGAACTTTCCATGGTTTACCCCAGACGCTTCATATGCCCTGGTTCAATCCCTTGACAGCACGTCGACCCCGGTATACCACATCGTTCCGATTCACTCTATTCCTTGCACGCCTTTCACCCTCCTGCATGTTGAGGCCCCGATCACTCAAAATCTTCTTCACTCCATCGTTCCACCTCCAATTTGGTCTCCCACTTCTCCTCGTTCCCTCAACCTCTGACACATTTATATTCTCTTTGTCAATCTTTCCTCACTCATTCTCTCCATGAGACCAAACCATTTCAAAACACCCTCTTCTGCTCTGTCAACCACACTCTTTTTATTACCACACATCTCTCGTACCCTTTCATTACTTACTCGATCAAACCACCTCACACCAAATAGTGTCCTCAAACATCTCATTTCCAGCACATCCACCCTCCTCCGCACAACTCTATCAATAGCCCACGCCTCGCAACCAAATAACATTGTTGGAACCACTATTCCTTCAAACATACCCATTTTTACTTTCCAAGATTACGATCTCGACTTCCACAAATTTTTCAACGCTCCCAGAACTTTTGCTCCCTCCCCCCACCCTATGATTCACTTCCGCTTCAATGGTTCCATTAGCTGCCAAATCCACTCCCAGGTATCTAAAATACTTCACTTCCTCCAGATTTTCTCCATGCAAACCTACCTCCCAGTTAACTTGTCCCTCAACCCTACTGTACCTAATAACCTTGCTCTTATTCACATTTACTCTCAGCTATCTTCTTTCACACACTTTACCAAACTCAGTCACCAGCTTCTGCAGTTTCTCACACGAATCAGCCACCAGCGCTGTATCATCGGCGAACAACAACTGACTCACTTCCCAAGCTCTCTCATCCACAACACACTGCATACTTGTCCCTTTTTCCAAAGTTATTGCATTCACCTCCCTAACAACCCCATCCATAAACAAATTAAACAACCATGGAGACATCACATACCCCTGCCGCAAACCTATATTCACTGAGAACCAGTCACTTACCTCTCTTCCTACACGGACCCATGCCTTACATCCTTAATAAAAACTTTTCACTGCTTCTAACAACTTGCCTCCCACACCATATATTCTTAATACCTTCCATAGAGCATCTCTGTCAACTCTATCATATGCATTCTCCAGATCCATAAATGCTACATACAAATCCATTCGCTTTTCTAAGTATTTCTCGCATACATTCCTCAAAGCAAACACCTGATCTACACATCCTCTACCATTTCTGAAACCACACTGCTCTTCCCCAATCTGATGCTCTGTATATGCCTTCACTCTCTCAATCAATACCCTCCCATATAATTTCCCAGGAATACTCAATAAACTTATACCTCTGTAATTTGAGCACTCACTTTTATCCCCTTTGCCTTTGTAAGATGGCACTATGCAAGCATTTCGCCAACCCTCAGGCACCTCACCATGAGCCATACATATATCAAATAACCTTACCAAAAAGTCAACAATACAGTTACCCCCTTTCCAATAAATTCCACTGCAATGCCATCCAAACCCGCTGCCCTGCCGGGTTTCATCTTCCGCAAAGCTTTTACTACCTCTTCTCTGTTTACCAGATCATTCTTCCTAACCCTCTCACTTTGCACACCACCTCGACCAAAACACCCTACATCTGCCACTCTATCATCAAACACATTGAACAAACCTTCAAAATACTCATTCCATCTCCTTCTCACATCACCACTAGTTGTTATCACCTCCCCATTAGCCCCCTTCGCTGAAGTTCCCATTTGTTGTCTTGTCTTACGCACTTTATTTACCTCTTTCCAAAACATCTTTTTATTCTCCCTAAAATTTACTGATAGTCTCTCACCCCAACTCTCATTTGCCCTCTTTTTCACCTCTTGCACCTTTCTCTTGACCTCCTGTCTCTTTCTTTTATACATCTCCCATTCATTTGCATTATTTCCCTACAAAATTCGTCCAGATGCCTTTCTCTTCTCTTTCACAAATAATCTTACTTCTTCATCCCACCACTCACTACCCTTTCTAATCTGCCCACCTCCCACGCTTCTCATGCCACAAGCATCTTTTGCGCAAGCCATCACTGCTTCCCTAAATACATCCCATTCCTCCCCCACTCCCCTTACGTCCTTTGTTCTCACCTTTTTCCATTCTGTACTCAGCCTCTCCTTGTACTTCCTCACACAAGTCTCCTTCCCAAGCTCACTTACTCTCACCACCATTTCACCCCAATATATATACGCATATATATATATATATATATATATATATATATATATATATATATATATATATATATATATATATATATATATATATATATATATATATATATATATATATATATATATATATATATATATATATGTATATATATATATTTGCTTTAATGAATGTATGTGAGAAATACTTAGAAAAGCAAATGGATTTGTATGTAGCATTTATGGATCTGGAGAAGGCATATGATAGAGTTGATAGAGATGCTCTGTGGAAGGTATTAAGAATATATGGTGTGGGAGGCAAGTTGTTAGAAGCAGTGAAAAGTTTTTATCGAGGATGTAAGGCATGTGTACGTGTAGGAAGAGAGGAAAGTGATTGGTTCTCAGTGAATGTAGGTTTGCGGCAGGGGTGTGTGATGTCTCCATGGTTGTTTAATTTGTTTATGGATGTGGTTGTTATGGAGGTGAATGCAAGAGTTTTGGAAAGAGGGGCAAGTATGAAGTCTGTTGGTAATGAGAGAGCTTGGGAAGTGAGTCAGTTGTTGTTCGCTGATGATACAGCGCTGGTGGCTGATTCATGTGAGAAACTGCAGAAGCTGGTGACTGAATTTGGTAAAGTGTGTGAAAGAAGAAAGTTAAGAGTAAATGTGAATAAGAGCAAGGTTATTAGGTACAGTAGGGATGAGGGTCAAGTCAATTGGGAGGTGAGTTTGAATGGAGAAAAACTGGAGGAAGTGAAGTGTTTTAGATATCTGGGAGTGGATCTGGCAGCGGATGGAACCATGGAAGCGGAAGTGGATCATAGTGTGGGGGAGGGGGCGAAAATTCTGGGAGCCTTGAAGAATGTGTGGAAGTCGAGAACATTATCTCGGAAAGCAAAAATGGGTATGTTTGAAGGAATAGTGGTCCCAACAATGTTGTATGGTTGCGAGGCGTGGGCTATGGATAGAGTTGTGCGCAGGAGGATGGATGTGCTGGAAATGAGATGTTTGAGGACAACGTGTGGTGTGAGGTGGTTTGATCGAGTAAGTAACGTAAGGATAAGAGAGATGTGTGGAAATAAAAAGAGCGTGGTTGAGAGAGCAGAAGAGCGTGTTTTGAAATGGTTTGGGCATATGGAGAGAATGAGTGAGGAAAGATTGACCAAGAGGATATATGTGTCGGAGGTGGAGGGAACGAGGAGAAGAGGGAGACCAAATTGGAGGTGGAAAGATGGAGTGAAAAAGATTTTGTGTGATCGGGGCCTGAACATGCAGGAGTGTGAAAGGAGGGCAAGGAATAAAGTGAATTGGAGCGATGTGGTATACCGGGGTTGACGTGTTGTCAGTGGATTGAATCGGGGCATGTGAAGCGTCTGGGGTAAACCATGGAAAGCTGTGTAGGTATGTATATTTTGCGTGTGTGGACGTATGTATATACATGTGTATGGGGGTGGGTTGGGCCATTTCTTTCGTCTGTTTCCTTGCGCTACCTCGCAAACGCGGGAGACAGCGACAAAGCAAAAAAAAAAAAAAAAATATATAAATATATATATATATATATATATATATATATATATATATATATATATATATAATATATATATATATATATATATATATATATATATATATATATATATATATTTGCCAAAGTTAGAAGTGTCTTTGCTAGATTAAACGCTAGTACATTCGATGTTATTAAGATAGGATCACATGATTTTAGGTTAGTTTCTTCCAGGACAGAGGATTTTCGTTCCTGATTCTGTACCCTGGGACGCTGACCTATATCTGCCTGTAGAACACAAAGTATATCTGAATTTCTCTCGCTAGATCTCGAGAATATTTCTACAAAAATATGCCGTATTTTTTGCTCCTATGATTTGAAAGATTAATTTAAGATTCAGATGTGGAAGAAGTGTTTAAAACATTTCATGTTTAAGACATGGAAGATTTTATAGACACTTTAATGATTTTAGATTTTTTTTTTTTTTTTGCGAACGTTGACCAACCTTGAAAAAACAAAAGCTTTGCCCACCCGCACTTCACTCCTATGATGTAAAGGATTATGCTGCCCACACTGTGTGGGGGATTAACCAGGCAGCTCATCTCTCCCATTGTGAGGGGGATTAAGCAGTCCACTCTTCTCTACCACAGTGTGGGGGATTAAGCAGCCCACACCTCATTCCCACAGTGTGGGGGATTACGGAGCCCATATTTTACTAAGTCAAAGAAGAAAAACCTACCTCTTCTCGAACCCATATTTTACAAACACAACGAAGAATTTATGGGCCAACTTAAATTTCACTGAGTCAACAAAAAGTGTTTGAGCTCAACATGAACCCATGATTCACCTACCGAGTGCAGTAGTTCGTCAGGTCTACCAATCCCACATTTACTACCTTATGAGAAGATGTCTCCAGACGTTTTTAAACATTTCCCCTTACACAATATATCTGCGGACATGCAAATTGACATGTCAGTACAGCAGATGTCTGCGGAGTTCCCACCCCACATTTCAGTACCTAAGTAAGAAGAAAACTCGGTCTACGGACTTTTCACAACAACAACAGACAATGTAGAAATTCAAGACTTCACATAGTAACAGCATACAGTATAGGCTCTGTAGACTTCACAATCATAACGTACAGACATAAGATTTTAGGCTTTAGACAATCACAGCAAACGTTCCAAGTATTCTAAACTTTACACAATCATAACAAAAGTTTTAGATACTCAAGATATTCACAACCACGGCAGTATAGAAATTCTAGTGTTACACAATCACAATAAACAGTCTATGTATTCTAGATTTACACAATTACAAGAAACAGTCTATGTATTCTATATTTACACAATCACAATAAACTCTCTGAGTATTATAGACTCTACACAATCACAACAAAAAGGTTACTTTCTCAAGACTTTTCACAATCACAACAAATAGTGTAAAAATTCTAGACATTACAAAATCACAATCAACATCATAATGATTCTAGACTTTGCACAATCTCAATGAACATTATAAAGATCTTAGACTTTACACTTTCATAAACAAACGTAAGTATTTACACTTACTATAGTCACAACAATGTAAAGTTTTATACATTTTACACAATCACGGTAAAAAGCCTAAATGCTCTGTCATTTAAACAATCTCAGCAAACAAAAGAAAGACTTTAGTCTTTACACACTTACAACAAAATGTAAAAGTTCAAGACTTTACACAAACAGGAGAAAGATTCTAGAATTCACCCAACGGCAAGATATGGTAGAAATATTCTAGACGTTACACAATAAAAGAAGCACTATATAGATTCTCGACTTTAAAGAATCATAAGATTGTCTTAATATGTTCTCGACTTAACACAATCACAAATGGTCTGAATATTCTGAGACTTTATATGATCACAACAAATATTGTAAACATCGAAGACTTAAGATATTCACAACAAACATTCTACTCATAGTAGACTTTACATAATCACAATAAACATTCTAGACATTGTAAACATTACATAATCACAACAAATATTTTAAGTACTGTAAACATTACATAATCACAGCAAACATTCTAGAAATTATATACATTACATAATCACAACAAACATTCTTGAAATTATATACATTACATAATCACAACAAACATTCTTGAAATTATATACATTACATAATCACAACAAACATTCTAGAAATTATATACATTGCATAATCACAACAAACATTCTTGAAATTATATACATTACATAATCACAATAAACATTCTAAGCACTGTAAAGATTATATAATCCCAACAAACATTCTGTAAATATTACATAATCACAACAAACATTCTAAGCACTGTAAACATTACATAATCACAACCCACAGTGTAGAGATTTGCGACTTCGTGATATGATAGTCGTCCACCATCCTAGCACACCTTGTCATAATTTGACTCAAACTGTTGTTAAGATGTTATGCATTACTCATAATCATCACACTTATACTCCATCGATTAATCTTATGTCTTGTATCTTACGAAACTTCCACCCTCGCCCAGGATAACTGATCACAGTTCCTCAGTTATCCGTTCTTCACCTTCAGTAATTTGTGTTAATTTACCCACATTACTTACCGACACATTGACAGCACGTCGACCGCGGTATACCAAATCGTTTCAATTCACTCTATTCCTTGCACGCCTTTCACCCTCCTGTATGTTCAGGCAACGATCGCAAAAAATCTTTTTCACTCCATCCCTCCACCTCCAATTTGGTCACCCGCTTCTCCTTCTTATCTCCGCCTCTGACATATATATCCTCTTTCTCAATCTTTCCTTATTCTCTCTATGTATCCAAACCATTTCAACACACCCTCTGTGTGTGTGTGTGTGTGTGCTCTCTCAACCACACACTTTTATTAACACGCATCTCTCTTACCCTTTCATTGTTTACTCGATCAAACCACCTCACACCACATACTGTCCTCAAACATTTCATCTTCAACACATCCACCCTCCTCCGAACAACCTTATCTATAGCCCATGCCTCGCAACCATATAACATTGTTAGAACTACTATTACTTCAAACATACCCATTTTTGCTCTCCGAGATTACGCTCTCGCCTTCCACACATTCTTCAACGCTCCCAGAACCTTCGCTCCGTCCCCCACCCTGTGACTCACTTCCGCTTCCATGGTTCCATCAGTTGTTAGGTCTACTCCCAGGTATCTAAAGGGCTTTGCCAAAATAATTTACCAACTTCCGCAATTTCTCACCCGAATCAGCCACAACTACTGACTCACTTTCCGAGCACTCTCATCCACAGCAGACTGCAAACTTGCCCCTCTCTCCAACACTCTTGCATTCACCTCCCTGACAACCCCATTCATAAAAATTTTAAACAATTATGGTGACATCACACACCCCTGCCACAAACAAACATTCACTGTGTACAAATCACTTTCCACTCTTCCTGCTCGTACACATGCTTTACATCCTTGGTAAACACTTTTCACTGCTTCTCGGAACTTACCTCCCACAACATATACTCTTAAAAACTTTCACAAAGCATCTCTATCTACCTTATCATATGCCTTCTCCAGATTCATAAATGCTACATACAAATCCATCTGTTTTTCTAAGTATTTCTTACATACATTCTTCAAAGCAAACACCTGATTCACACATCCTCTGCCACTTCTGAAACCACACTGCTCTTCCCCAATCTGATGCTCTGTACATGCCTTCACCCCTTAATCAACACCCTCCCATATAATATTCCAGGAATACTCAACATACTTATGCCTCTGCAATTTGAACACTCACCTTTATCCCATTTGCCTTTATACAATGGCACTATGCATGCATTCCACCAATCCTCAGGCACCTCACCATGATCCATACATACATTGAGTATCCTTACCAACCAATCAACAACACAGACACCCCATGTTTTTATAAATTCCACTGCAATACCACCCAAACCCGCCGCTTTGCTGGCTTTCATCTTCCGCAAGGCTTTTACTACCTCTTTTTTGTTTACCAAACCATTTTCCTTGACCCTCTCACTTCGCACACCACCCCAAACCAAAACACCCCATATCTGCTGCCCTATTATCAAACACTTTCAACAAACCTTCATAATATTCACTCCATCTCCTTCTCACTTCATCATTACTTGTTATTGCCTCCCCATTCACCCCCTTCACGGATGTTCCCATTTATCTTTTGTCTTACGCATGTCATTAACCTCCTTCCAAAACCTCCTTTCACTCTCCCTGAAATTTAATGATACTCTCACGCCAACTCTCATTTGCCCTCTTTCTTACCTCTTGCACCTTTCTCTTGACCTGCCGCTTTGTTTTATACATCTCCCATTCATTTGCACTACTTCCCTGCAAAAATCGTCCAAACGACTCTCTTCTCTTTCACTAACAATCTTACTTCTTCATCCAACCATTCACTATCCTTTCTAATCTGCCCAAGTCCCACCTTTCTCACGTCACATGTATATTTTGCGCAAGCCATCACTGCTTCCCTAACTACATCCCATTCGTCCCCAATTCCCCTTACGTCATTGTCTCTCAACTTTTGCCATTCTGCACTCAATCTCTGCTAGTACTTCCTCATACAAGACTCCTTTCCAAGCTCACTTACTCTCACCACTCTCTTCTCCACAACGTTCCCTCTTTTCTGAAAACCTCTAACATATCTTCATCATAGACTCCACAAGATAGTGATCAGACATCACTCCAGCTGCACCTCTCAGCTTATTAACATACAAAAGTCTATCTTTTACACGCCTATCAATTTACACGCAATCCAATAACGTCCTCTGGCCATCTCTCCTACTCACATATGTGTACTTATGCATATCTCTCCCTAGAAACCAGATATTCCCAATCACCAGTCATTTTTTAGCACACAAATCCACAAGCTCTTAATCATTTCCATTTACAACACTGAACACCCCATGTACACCAATTATACCCTTAACTGCCAAATTTCTCACCTTTGCATTCAAATCACTCATCACTATAACCCGGTATAGTGCATCAAAGCTGCTAGCACACTCACTTGGCTGCTCCCAAAACATTACTTCTCATGATCTTTCTTGTCATGACCAGGTGCATAGGCACCAATAATCCCCCATCTCCCTCCATCCACTTTCAGTCTTACCCATATCAATCTAGAGTTTACTTTCTTACACTCTATCACATATCCCCACAACTCCTGCTTCAGGAGTAGTGCTACTCCTTCCTTTGCTCTTGTCCTCTCACTAACCCCTGACTTTACTCCTAAGACATTCCCAAACCATTCTTCTCCTTTGCCCTTGAGCTTCATTTCACCCAGAGCCAAAACATCCAGGCTCCTTTCCTCAAATATGCTACCTATCTCTCCTCTTTTCATATTTTGGTAACATCTATACCCCAATCTGAGCCTTCGAGGAGGATGAGCACACCCCGCATGACTCCTTCTTCTGTTTCCCCTTTAAAGATTTATATATATATATATATATATATATATATATTTTTTTTTTTCCCAAAAGAAGGAACAGAGAATTCGGCCAGGTGAGGGTATTCCCTCAAAGGCCCAGTCCTCTGTTCTTAACGCTCCCTCGCTAATGCGGGAAATGGCGAATAGTTTGAAAGAAAAAAATATATATATATATATATATATATATATATATATATATATATATATATATATATATATCATTGTTATTATACTTTGTCGCTGTATCCCGCGTTAGCGAGGTAGCGCAAGGAAACAGACGAAAGAATGGCCCAAACTCCCCACATACACATGTATATACATACACGTCCACGCACGCACATATACATACCTATACATCTCAACGTGTGCATATATATACACACGCAGACATGTACATATATACACATGTACATAATTCATACTCTCACTCTCTTCTCTTTCACTAATAATCTTATTTCTTCATCCCACCACTCACTACCCTTTCTAATCTGCCCACCTCCCACGCTTCTCATGCCACAAGCATCTTTTGCACAAGACATCACTGCTTCCCTAAATACATCACATTCCTCCCCCACTCCCCTTACGTCCTTTGTTCTCACCATTTTCCATTCTGTACTCAGTCTCTCCTGGTACTTCCTCACACAAGTCTCCTTCCCTAGCTCTCTTACTTTCACCCCAACATTCTCTCTTCTTTTCTGAAAACATTTACAAATCTTCACCTTCGCCTACACAAGATAATGATCAGACATCCCTCCAGTTGCACCTCTAAGCACATTAACATCCAAAAGTCTCTCTTTCGCGCCTATCAATTAACACGTAATCCAATAATGCTCTCTGGCCATCTCTCCTACTTACATACGTATACTTATGTATATCTCTCTTTTTAAACCAGGTATTCCCAATCACGAGTCCTTTTTCAGCACATAAATCTACAAGCTCTTCACCATTTCCATCTACAACACTGAACACCCAATGTACTCCAATTATTCCCTCAACTGCACATTACTAACCTTTGCGCTCAAATCAACCATCACTATAACCCGGTCTCGTGCATCAAAACTACTAACTCACTCATTCAGCTGCTCCCAAAACACTTGACTCTCATGATCTTTCTTCTCATGCCCAGGTGCATAAGCACCAATAATCACCTATCTCTCTCCATCCACTTTCAGTTTTACCCGTATCAACGTAGAGTTTACTTTCTTACACTCTATCACATACCCCCACCGCTCCTGTTTCAGGAGTAGTGCTACTCCTTCCCTTGCTCTTGTCCTTTCACTTACCCCTGACTTTACTCCCAAGACATTCCCAAACCACTCTTCCCCTTTACCCTAGAATTTGGTTTCACTCAGAGCCAAAACATACAGGTTCTTTTCCTCAAACATACTACCTATCTCTCCTTTTTTCTCATCATGATTACATACACACACATTTAGACATCCCAATCTGAGCCTTCGAGGAGGATGAGCACTCCCCGCGTGACTCCTTCTTCTGTTTCCCCTTTCAAAAAGTTACAATGCAAGGAGGGGAGGGTTTTTATCCCCCCGCTCCCGTCCCCTTTAGTTGCCTTCTGTGACACGTGGGGAATGCGTAGGAAGTATTCTTTCTCCCCTATCCCCCCCCTCTCTCTCTCTCTCTCTCTCTCTCTCTCTCTCTCTCTCTCTCTCTCTCTCTCTCTCTCTCTCTCTCTCTCTCTCTCTCTCTCTCTCTCTCTCTCTCTCTCTCAATATATATATATATATATATATATATATATATATATATATATATATATATATATATATATATATATATATATATATATATATATATATATATATATATATATATATATATATATATATATATAACGAGGAGAAATGGGAGACCAAATTGGAGGTGGAAGGATGGAGTGAAAAAGATTTTGAGTGATCGGGGCCTGAACATGCAGGAGGGTGAAAGGCGGGCAAGGAATAGAGTGAATTGGATCGATGTGGTATACCGGGGTTGACGTGCTGTCCATGGATTGAATCAGGGCATGTGAAGCGTATGGGGTAAACCATGGAAAGTTCTGTGGGGCCTGGATGTGGAAAGGGAGCTGTGGTTTCGGGCATTATTGCATGACAGCCTAGAGACTGAGTGTGAACGAGTGGGGCCTTTGTTGCCTTTTCCTAGCGCTACCTCGCACACATGAGGGGGGAGAGGGATGTTATTCCATGTGTGGCGAGGTGGCGATGGGAATGAATAAAGATAGACAGTGTGAATTGTGTGCATGTGTACATATGTATATGTCTGTGTGTGTATATATATGTGCACATTGAGATGTATGGATATGTATATTTGCGTGTGGGGACGTGTATGTATATACATGTGTAATGGGGGTGGGTTGGGCCATTTCTTTCATCTGTTTCCCTGCGCTACCTCACAAACGCGGGAGACAGCGACAAAGCAAAAATAATATATATATATATATATATATATATAGAGAGAGAGAGAGAGAGAGAGAGAGAGAGAGAGAGAGAGAGAGAGAGAGAGAGAGAGAGAGAGAGAGAGAGAGATAAAGCATCGCCCAGCTCCCAGAAGGAATTACCTTCCCTTTTCCCAACTTTCCACACTGGCCAGCGATAGCATCGGAGGCCCTACGGGTGGGGAGGGATGTTGGTGGTGGTAGAAGCAGTTAGACGTCCTTGTGTCTCCCCTCTCTCTCCGTATCCAGGAACTTCGCTGGGTGAGCAGTCACTGTCTCCCGTGCAGCAGGCTGGCGTGATGACCAGCCATCCACAACGCCAGCAGTTTTATATTCACGTTTTCTGGAAATAAGGGAAGAATTCATCCACAAGCAATCGTATCCAGTCATCCATATTAGAAGGTACCTTCAAGAGGTGAATTTGGTACTATTCAGCCTTCATGATGGCTTCAATGTACAGCAGATACAATATCG